>NC_068991.1:71521856-71522393 GCF_001194135.2 Octopus bimaculoides
TGTGTGTGTTTAAAATAGTAGTGCTGTGACACATCTGAGTTTTACATAAGCATTGTACAGAATCAACAATTGGTTAGAGCTGACGTAGTGTCTGGGCTTAAAAGAAAGTGTAGTTTTGACGGTTCCGTTCTAGGGGTCGTGAAACCTAGCACTCTCATGCGAGACAGTCAAAGACTTCACGAAATCACCTGAATCGATCTTCTTAAGGACGAGGGACAATTGTTGAGTAACGCATGAGAGGAAGTAACCAGTAGATCTGGTTTTACATTAGACATACCATTTATCACTAGAGATGGAGAAAGACTTAATGCCTTGGAGCTGTTAACGATTGCTTATTTATTTTTGAGGTAAAAGAGAACGATTATTCGAGCTAGTACAATCGTTAGCATATCGGACAAAATCTTTTGCAGCATTTCGTCCGGCTCTTTATGATCTGAGTTCAAATCCTAGCGAGGTCAACTTCGCCTTTTGTACATTCTGGATCGATAAAATAAAGTACCAATCAAATACTGGAGTCGATATAACCGGCTTTCCCCC
>NC_068991.1:71527981-71529912 GCF_001194135.2 Octopus bimaculoides
TTGCCCAAGGTTCCACGCAGTGGGACAGAACCCGGAACCATATGGTTGGGAACCAAGTTTGTTACCACACAGCCACACATACGCCTACATACATACATACATACATACATACATACATACATACGTATAACTTATTGGAAAATGGCAAATAGTATTTTTGATATAAAATATATTTTCATTAAATTCTATTAAAAGACATTATATCTAGTGGAACCTCAGGATTCTACAAAATCCTGGTGATCCTCGGAATCCACTTTGCGAAACACTGACTTTGGCAACAAACCTGTTGTAGAATAAAGCATTTGTATGATGTCGACGGCCATATTTACAATCCCGTTGTTTGTTGAAGCGAGGCGCCGCTGGTGGTTTTGATTTGGGGATTAAATATTGTTTTCCCTTTGCTAAACATTTAGCTATTGATTCTTGTCTGCCCAATAATCTGTTGAACACCGTTGCCATAAATCTATGAGTTAACTAAAGGTTTCAGACGGCGATTGAAGATGTTGACAACCCAAGGAACTTTCCAGTTGCTTGCAGTTTTTATCGTGTTTCTGAAGACCTTGCTTGTTATTGAGAGGAATAATAGTGCTGTGTAATTGCATTTTCCTTCTTTATTTCCCTTCTATATATTGTACTTTTGTTTATAAGGACTTTTTTTCCATACTCAGCCCACCCCCAATATATGTTTGAACTCCTGACGATGTTTGTGTGTCATCAAGTGTTATGTAAATGTTATGTAAATATTTTGTTCTACTGGAAGAAGCACTCACGCGTTCCGAACTATCTTATCACGAATGGCTTTGCAGATATTGCTTAAGACTTTTTTTATTTATTCGTTCATCATGTTATTTATTTATCTACTTATTCTTTTATTTATGGAAGAAGCAGAAAAGACGCTGGAAACATATTCAAAGAGCAGCTTCTGGAAAATCGGACAATTATCAAAGAAAGCAAAAATAAAAGTGAAGAAAAAAGGCTGAGCATAACTTGGTTTGATTACAGAAAAGTATCTGATAGCTTACCATATTCCTGGATGTTGAAAACAATCCATATAAATAAAGTATCTCCACACTAAACACGGTACATCAAGCATGTTATAACAAAAGAGAAAAACAAACAGCCATATCGCTATAAGACAAATAGACATTACAAACACTAAGTCTCGTTTTCATTTTAAGAGGAGTCTTCAGCCTCGTTTGAAATGCATTCACAAATCTTCTGAATAAAACCAGCAATGGTTATAAATGTTATACACAAACTATAGATTAGTTAAAACTAATTTATGAGGAAGAACATGCAGCTGGGAGTCTATTAGATATTGGTTATGAATCCAGCAGAAATGTAACAAATTAGTATGGGAATAAACGAACGAACTGTAATTAGTGTAAGAAGAGGTTAAGGCGACCAACTGGCAGAATCATTCGCACGTCGGGCAAAATGCTCAGCGCCATTTTGTCCGTCTTTACGTTCCGAGTTCAAATGTCAGCAGGGTTGACATAGTCTTTCACCCCTTTCAGAGTCAATAAAATAAGTACCAGTTGAGCACTGGGATTGATGTAATCGACTAACTTATACCCCGAACTTGCTGGCCTTGTGCCAAAATTTGAAACCAATGTAAGGAGAAGTTGATTAAACCTGAAGCAAATATTGGGCTGGAGTACCCTTTTGTATAGAAAACGTCGAAGGCTGTTTATGGTAGTTGACCCAACATCTCCTGCAGACATTTACATGCTTTTATTTATAGTTTCATGTGCTTCGAGATTCACGCTTCCATAAAGCAATTATTTCACATTCTCTTGGGGGGTATATCAGCCGAAACGTTGTGTTAACAACAAACAAGATGAGGACAAATATCCGTCAAATGTAAATAATGTAAATAATACCTCATCTCTTAAATATAGAACTGTATTTACGGATTTGTGCACACACAC
>NC_068991.1:71530637-71532192 GCF_001194135.2 Octopus bimaculoides
ATATATATATGCATTTGAAACAGTCTTAGATTGTATAGAAACATGGAGTGACACGAACTGTTATTTTTCAGCTCGTGTCATTCGACATTTGTGTATACATTATGTTATAAACACCGGGATTTTTAATCTAAGGCTTTTTCAATGCGTATATTAAAATAACATTAACTGTTTCAACACGATTTCACATCACATCAAGAATCTTGTGAAACAAATACAATAACAAAATTTAAAAATATAATTCCTGTTCTTGATTAATTTATGTTTCAGAAAACTCATTAAACACATGAAGATGGAAAGAGCGGTAAGCAAAAAAAAAAACGCAAAGCCATTTTAATCTATAAAAGAAATAGTCAAATAACATGGATCACAATAGAAGTCAAAAAAGGGTGTCTCTAAGGTCTCTCAGCTTACTAGAAATAGCAACCAAATTTCCTTCAATTTATGTTATATTCCCACCGTATGGGGAACGAAGGACTGGATAATGCAGTCATAGTAACATTATGTCTAGAAAATAGTTGAAATGGCCTCGCCTGAAACGTATTTGATCATTGGCTTCCGGTTTGCAGTTGACCCGGGTGCTATATAGCAACAACGTATTTGCTGTGTACTGTAACCATTTTAATATTAAATAACACAAAGGCGATGAGATGGCAGAATCGTTAGCACGCCGGACAAAATGCTTAGCGGCCTTTAGTCCGCATTTATATTCTCCATCATCATAACATGCACCAACACTTTATATATAAAGGATACAGATCCTTTCCCTTGTCATATAGGCTCATAAAGCCGGTTTCCCGGTCTTTGAGGCGTGTATATTCCTCACCTGGATAGGACGCCAGACCGTCGCAGGGTTACTCATTTTCGCTAGTTGAGTGAAATGAAGTGTTTTGCTCAAGAACACAACGCATCGCCCGGCCTAGGAATCGAAACCACAATGATAATGGCGATGAAGGTGGTAGAGGCTCTCTGTCGTTCGATGACGAAGATTCTGGTGTTCGATCAACTGAATTACTTGACCACGAATTAACGTGTGAGTGGCAGAGTATTCCGCAGACCAATGTACCTTTAACGTCACTCTCTGGAAGAATCAGCTTGACTCCGTCTATGACAAGGTTGTATCATGAGTCCAACGCCCTTAACCACTGAGCCACGTGACTCTACGACACGCTGTACGATGTCTGCTGTTATCGAACGTCTGTGATCTTCTTTCGAAGAAATGAATGAAACCATTTCGAAACAGAAAAATCCAGACACAAATATTATTATGGAGTCTATCCAATTGACTACCATGGACGATGCTGTCAAAAAGCAACAACGAAATTTATCAATAGAAAACAATTACCGTGTGTGTGTGTACGTGTGTATGTGTGTGTGTGTGTGTGTGTGTGTGTGTGTGTGTGTTCTAGTTTTATCGATGGAGAGATGTTAAGCCTATGAAGAAGTTCAGAAGAGTGTGTTTTCGGCGGCTGTGGTGGTGATTGCTTGTAAGCAAATTGATTATTAACATGCAGATCAATCATTTAGAGACACGTGTTTATTGAACAGCCTTTGCAAC
>NC_068991.1:71532642-71535025 GCF_001194135.2 Octopus bimaculoides
CATTTATATATATATATATATATATATATATATATATACATATATATACATTTATATATATATACACATATATGTATACATATCATCATCGATGATGATGATGATAGATATATATACACACACACACATAGTGTGTGTGTGTATGTACGTATATGTACATATATGCACATATATATGTGTGTGTGCGTGTGTATGTGTATATGTATGTATGTATGCATATACGTACGAACGTACGTACGTATGTATGTGCCTATGTCTCTCTAGTCAGATCGAATGAAAAATACATGTCGTGATATCTGCCCGCGTCTTTGAGTTGCAACGAAAACGCGAATGGCGCCAATCGCGGTGAGATTTTTATGTGAACGAATTAGATATTTATCGCAGCGTCTCTGTTTTTAAATCAAATTTATTGTATAAAAATATATTACTTTCAAGAAGAAAATGTTTGCAAATGAAGTTTGATTGGAGACGTACATATTTGCCAAGTGTTTTGGAAGTTTTCAGTGTGGAGTTCAAAATCTGCAAAACTATTTGGTCGTTGAAACGATCCCCTCTCTTCTTTTCCATTAAAAAAAAACGAAAAACAGTGTAAGAGAGATAAGAAAATGTTTGAAAACTTCACAAATTTAAAATTCCAACTCGCAAGGGTAATAGATTGATAATTTTCTTCCATTTCGTATTGCTAAAAGCTTCGTCAAAACGTGTATTTTCGAAACTGTCTCAAAATGTGTTTTTTATGAGCATCGCTTCGTATTTCATTTATTTATTTATTCTGCTTACGTCTTGATTTTGAGAAGATATAAGCATCATTGTCATTGTCCTCATATAACGACCACTTTTGCGTGCTTGCATAGGTCAGACGAAATTTGCTGAAACAGATATTCTACGGCGAAATGCCTTTCCTGCCACCAACCCTCATCTGTTTCCAAGCAAAGTGATATTTTCCCATGGCTAGAAACGAACACCATCGAACAGTTTTTCGTTTATCTTTCTTCCAACCTCACTTATGTCGGGAAATGAATAATTAGAAACAAGGTAAATGTACACACAAATATACATACACCGATACGCATGCATGCATGCGTGTGTGTGTGTGAGTGTGCGTCCGTGTCTGTGTTCGCCAAATTCCCTTGAGTGAACAAATAGAAACATATGGCTCAAAGCAAACCCATTTTAACATCTGTGAAAAGGTGGTCCATATTAGTTTGGCCTCTGTCCAATATGGGAGGCCCTATCAGGAGCTTGTACTCCACTGCCATAGCTCTTAGGGCCACTGAGGAATACAAGCCACCGCATCGCAACACGAACTGGACCTTGTGGCGGATTCACAAAGTTTGGTTTCGTTTAATTTATTAGTGAACAGATTGTGAACCCCATGATCGAATATCGACATCGTGAACGTCACACTTCGCAGTCTTTTCTACCACCGCCACCCACCACCCATCATCATCACAAACGAAGCTGTCCCTGTATTAATGTAATTTTGAAGCTGAACGACAGAGGAAAGAGGAAGAGAAACGACAAAAAAAATAATAAAATGGAGGCTGCAAGAACCAAAGCTTCCCCCATGGGTCCCTTGTGAACTTTGCAACAGACGCTTCCATGCAAGAATCGGCCTCGTTAGTCATCAGAGACATAAACACAGACAGAGGGAAAGAAGTGATCAAGAAGAAACCAAATATATTGTCTCAGACACACGATAAAACGCAGACGACAACGACGACGACGACGACGATACAATGTAAAGAGACGCATAGCTTAGTGGTTTGGGTGTTGGACTTATGATTGTGAGATTGAGGTTTCGATTCCTGGACCGGGCGACGCTTTGCGTTCTTGAGCAAAACACTTCATTTCATGTTGGTCCAGTCCACTCAGCTGGTTAAAAGGAGCAACCCTGCGACGGACCGGTGTCCCGTCCAGGGGGAAGTATATACGCCAAAGAAACCGGGAAACCGGTCCTATGTTCTTTAAGGAGTAATGAAGAGTAACCAGAGAAAAAATAAGAAATGCAAACGTTACTGAGAGGTTTGAAGGATTGGCGAGTAAAGACGGTATTAGGGTAGTGAGATGAGAGATTAATACTCTCCTGGATTGGCCACCAGTCTTTCACATGACAATTCTCTTATGCTATCAGTATCAAAATGTATGTGTGTGTGTGTGTGTGTGTGTGTGTGTGTGTATAATGATAAACAAGATAGAATAATGCATGATAAATCGGCGAAGTGGCAAAAAGCATTGGTGCGTTAGATGAAACGTTTTGCGGTATTTATTGCGGTTGCTTATGTTTTGAGTTCGATCCCGCCGAGGTCAATCTTTCATATTTCCACCAAACCGCCGCCCTGGGTTAGTACTTTTTTTTATCGACCCCGAAAGTATATTAAAC
>NC_068991.1:71535750-71538008 GCF_001194135.2 Octopus bimaculoides
ATATATATATATATATATATATATATATATATATATACACACACACACACACACACATACATTTCAAAATGCAACCACATGTGAATCGCTAGCAATTTTCTTCCTCTGTCTTCCTTTCTATTGGACTTTCCTCTGTTTCTGAAGAAGAGCTTTGCTCGAAATGTAAAACCAACTTACTTTCCTTCCCTGATTGTCAGCTAATACTTTACATGTACCACGTCCTTACATTGTTGTTTTTTTTTTTGTTGTGTTTGTCGTTCTTCTTTTTTGGGATTTACTATATACATACATATTATATGTAAAGAGAAACATGCTTGACCAAAAGGCTGTACCAAATGTCTCACCCACAAACAGATATTGTGATGCAAGCATACAAATACTACACACACAATAAATACATATACACTAACACACATAAACCCTTCCTACTATACAAGTACAAGGCCTGAAATTTTGGTGAGAGGGAGGGAGGGGCTAGTCAATTATATCAAGCCCCAGTGCTCGACTGGTAGTAAATTTATAGACCCCGAAGGGACGAAAGGCAAAGTCGACTTTGGTGGAATTTGAACTCAGAATGTAAAGACAGACAAAATACCGCTAAGCATTTTGTCTGACGTGCTAACAGTTCTGCCATCTCACCGCATATACACTCTCTCTCTCTCACACACATATATATATACACAAATATAGATATATATATATTTATAGACCAAGAAGGTAGAAAAACAGGTAGAGAAATGGATGAAAAAATTCATTTCAAAGTTTCATTATTTTGTTTACAATAAAAAGTTAAAAACAAAGAAAATTAATTAAACAATATAGGCGTAGGAGTGGCTGTGTGGTAAGAAGCTTGCTTATCAACCACGTGGTTCCGGGTTCAGTCCCACAGCATGGCACTTTGGGCAAGTGTCTTCTTCTATATATAGCCTCGGGCCGACCAAAGCCTTGAGTGGATCTGGTACATGGAAACTGAAAGAAGCCTGTCGTATATATATGTATGTGTATGTGTGTGTTTGTTATTTTTGTCTGTTTGTCTCTCTACCATCACTTGACAACCGATGTTGGTGTGTTTACATCCCCGTAACTTAGCGGTTCAGCAAAGGAGACCAATGGAATAAGTACTAGGCTTACAAAGAATAAGTACTAGGGTCGATTTGTTCGACTACAGGTGGTGCTCCAGCATGGCCGCAGTGAAATGACTGAAACAAGTAGAAGAATAAATTTATAAGAATATTACATTTTATTTATAATTAAAATTATTAAAATAAATTTATTTACAATAAAAATCCCTCTCAGTAAATTCCATATAAGAATGCCAAAAGACATTATTGTGGTTCCAATTTCATAAAATTTACAAATGATCGTGTTGTTTGGAACTTCTGAAAAATCTCAAGAGTTGTAACAAAATGGAGCCCTTCAGGAATTTCTACGCCATACGAGATTTGGATCTGTATATAAAAAAAAAAAAAAAAAAAAAAATGGAAATTTTGATGAAAATCTTCATAAGCATTGTCATCATTTTAACGTCTACTTTCGCAATGCTTGCATGGGTCGGCAGAGTTTATTTGAGGTAGACTTTCTAACACTTGGATGCCCTTCCTGTTTCCAGACAAGACCAGACATGTTTTCACAGAAGATTGGAAACGAATAAAACCACTTGTACAATAGTGACACTTGTCTACAACTGTTACATGATGTCGAGACAAGGAGACAGTAACAGCCAGAAACACACACACACACACACACATATATATTTATATATAGTTGAAATTTATAGAAAAACAAGAGACGAAGACAGGTGTATGAACAAGAAGCGGGTGTATTAGTTTGACGCTCAGGAAAATGAAAAAGTTTCGAGCCTATGCTCTTCAGAAGAAAAGAATAAGAGAAAATAAACAGAAAATGAAAAAAAAAAGTTTAGATTTAGCAGTCAAGCTAAATACACACACACACACACACAAACATAGATAGGTCTGTTTCAGTTTCCATTGACCAAATCCATTAAAGGGACAGCACTTCTGCGAAACGATCGCAAGATGCTTTAAAACTTATGTATATACATTTATAAACATACATACATACATATATACATATATATACACACACACACACACACATATCATATATATATTCACACACACACACATACATACATCCATCATCATCATCATCATCATCATCATCATCATCATCATCATCATCATCATCATCATCATCATCGTTTAAACGTCCGCTTTCCATGCTAGCATGGGTTGGAC
>NC_068991.1:71538018-71541961 GCF_001194135.2 Octopus bimaculoides
GAAATGGTGTCTTTTATGTGCCACCCGCACAAGCCAGTCCAGGGGCACTGGCAACGATCTCGCTCGAAAATCCTACGGGAGCCAGTCAGGCGGTACTGGCAACACACACACATACATACATATATATATACATACATATATACATACATACATCCATGCATATATTATTTCATAACAGTTTGACTCAGCTGCATGCAGCTTAAAGTTTCATCGGTTCATAGAATGAACTTATCTCATCAGGCATCTCAAAACAAGTCTTCTCTACATGGAAAACTGGACATTAAAACAATGATGATGATGATGATGATGATGGTGCAAAGTACTAGAAGTTCAAGATAGATCATACAACTGGGACACTGCCAGGTATTACACTTGTCATTGCTCATTGCCTGTACAGAGCAAGATATGGGGCCTGCTTCATCTAGCTGTGGCGACCAGTGCAAGCAATGTCAGAGTGAAAAGTTAAGGTAAAGCGATGATGATTAGGAGTGGCTGTGTGGTAAGTAGCTTGCTTACCAACCACATGGTTCCGGGTTCAGTCCCACTGCGTGGCACCTTGGGCAAGTGTCTTCTACTGCAGCCTCGGGCCGACCAAAGCCTTGTGAGTGGATTTGGTAGATGAAAACTGAAAGAAGCCCATCGTATATATGTATGTATGTATGTGTGTGAGTATATGTTTGTGTGTTTGTGTTTGTACCCGCAAAATTGCTTGACAACTGATGCTGGTGTGTTTACGTCCCCGTAACTTAGCGGTTCCGCTAAAGAGTCCGATAGAATAAGTACTAGGCTTACAAAGAATAAGTCCTGGGGTCGATTAGCTCTACTAAAAGGCGGTGCTCCAGCATGGCCACAGTCAAATGACTGAAACAAGTAAAAGAGTAAAAGGGAGTATGATTAGGTGTTGGGGCTAAGAAAAGCTTCTTCAAACAATCGTTACAAGGATACATATGAACGATGCAGCAAGTAATCCTCAATATTTTGTTTAAATTTAATCAACGAAAGTGTCAGACACTGAAAACCTTGACCAGTTTTGTCTTAAATCTTTCAAAGTTTATTGAGAAGAACCGTAAAATATGAGAGCTTGTAAATCAGGGTTACAAACGATCTTCAAGAAAGTATATACGCCATACGGTTTTGCAGGGAAGTAAATTAATAGAGACTAACTGACGAGCATGGGAAAATAGAAGCAGAAATGTCAGCAAGAAAAATCATTTGTTTACTGTTTAATTTCCTCGCTAAATAGATTTGGAAGTTAAGAATGAAACAGGAAATTCGTTCTGAAAGAGCGAAACAGGAAGAGAAATACGGTCGAGGGGAGATAACTCTGGTGTAACCAAATTGTTATAACGATTTTGAAAGCTTTCTGGTAAACGAAATTGGTATAGTAATTTGATTAATGAGCTAATTAATAAAAATTATAGGAATGACGAAGAGGGTGGGAACTCTTAGGGACGCATGCTGCTTGAAATCTTAGTAGTTAAGTGGACGCTAGCATAATCGATGCTATAATAAATTTTAATCTATTACAATTACAATCTTAATAATGAAAGCAATCAATAATAGTTCTTGATTAAAGATAGTTCTAATTAAAATATCTTCCTTCAGTACATTAACTCTATTAGCAGCCAGTTTAGTCATCATCATCATCATAATAATAATAGTTACTGTTTTGACGTCTATATTTCCATGCTTTCATGAGTCAGGCGAAATTTTATAGAGGCGGTACTATGGCCAATGAGGTAAATCCGAGGCGTGGTTATTGCTAGTTAAACGAACGAAGATGCAATTCCTGCCACCAATCCTCACCTGTTTCCCATCAAGGTTTCCTGAAAGCATTCCTGAGCAGTTCACAGTTCTGTTGATCGGATCAACTGGAACCCTCGTCGTCGTAACCGAAGGAGTACCACCATCACGAAGCAAATCCATGATTAATTCAAAGCAACATGAATAGATAAGCGTTACATTTGACCCAATAATCCGAATGCTATCATCACCCAATTCCTTACCAATTTGCTTCTCCATGGGGTCATAACAGTTAATCTGAAAGTCTTCCACCTGTCTCATGAGTTTATTCACTAATGCTTCAGTAAATTTTAAAAAAAACTGGTTATCAACAACAGGGAAGTACCAAGTAGTGTCACACAGGTATGCATACCTTTGCTCATTCAAGCTAGCTACACTATACACCTATGCTTGCCATTGCTTATTCAGGTGACGAGAAAAAGTATGAACACACAATAAAATAAGATTGTAAAACAACGTTGATGGAAAAATGTTTAACTTACTCTTTGGTATAGGCAAACTTAGCAAACATATCTTTGATAGATTGCTGACCATCAAGTTTTTTGATTGCAGCAACACTGGACGATTTCTTCGTAGTCTTCTTGGACAGTCCAGACACACGGCATTTTGGTGTTTTGGGTGATTTCGATGCTGCAGTCGAAATTCTAGGTGTGCCTACAGGTTAAAACAACATTTTATAATGGTATGTATTGTACACTCAAATTAACATATTCTGTAAGACTGTTCTATTCAATATTGTTGCCAGTGCTGCTCGATTGGCTCCTGTGCAGGTGGCACGTAAAATACACCATTTCGAGGGTGGCCATTGCCAGTACCACTTGACTGGCCTTCGTGCCGGTGACACATAAAAGCACCCACTACAATCTCGGAGTGGTTGGCATTAGGAAGGGGATCCAGCTGTAGAAACTCTGCCAAATCAGATTGGAGCCTGGTGTAGCCATCTGGTTTCACCAGTCCTCAGTCAAATCGTCCAACCCATGCTAGCATGGAAAGCGGATGTTAAACGATAAACGATGATGTATGGCTATGTGGTTAAGGCATTTACTTTGGAACCATGAGGTTAGGGGTTCATTCCCACTACATCTTCTACTATAGCTACACGCTGACCAGTATTTTGAGAGAAATCCGGTTGATAGAAACTGAAAGAAGTTTCATTTACTCTAGGGGTTTGATTGATAAACAAAGATTCAGATATATACACACAGGAGAGAGGGGATTAATATAATACAAAATAAGAGCAAGGTAATACTTCCCCCTAGCCAGATATATTTTTTGTGAAAAAGTGGCCAGTGCCGCCTGAGTGGCACCCATGCTGGTGGCACATAATAAGCACCATTCAAGTGTGGGTCATTGCCTGTGCCGCTTGACTGACTCTCCGTGCTGGTGGCACATAAAAAGCACCATCTGAATGTGGTCGATACCAGTGCCACCTGACTGGCTTCTGTGTCGGTTGCATGTAAAAAGCACCCACTACACTCTCAGAGTGGTTGGCATTAGGAAGGGAACCCAGCTGTAGAAACCTTGCCAAATCAGATTGGAACCTGGTGCAACCTCCTGGCTTGCCAGTTCTCAGTCAAACCGTCCAACCCATGCCAGCATGGTCAACAGATGTTAAATGATGACGACAATGATATACGACAGGTTTCTCTCAACCAAATTGACTCACATAAATTTGGTCATACCAGGGCTATAGTAGAAGTCATTTGCTTAAAGTGCCATGCATTGGGAATGGTCCTAAGACCACTTGGTTGAGAAATAAGCTTCTTAACCACAGAGCCATGCCTGACAAGCATAAGGACAAACAAACAAACAAAAAACCAATCAGTTCAACAAATACATATAATCTTTTCTACTCTAGGCACAAGGCCGGAAATTTTGGGGGAGGGGGCAAGTCGATTAGATTGACCCCATTATGCACCTGGCACTTCATTTATCGACCCAGGTGGAATTTGAACTCAGAATGTAAAGACAGACGAAATACCGTTAAGCATTCCACCCGGCATGCTAACGATTCTGCCAGCTCGCCGCCTTAATTATGATATTAATAATTAACCCATTACCTATCAGTGATCTCATATGGGATCACTTAAAAATTACAAATTTCGTAATTATCTGTCAATATTTACACATATCTAACCTT
>NC_068991.1:71543339-71550017 GCF_001194135.2 Octopus bimaculoides
TGTGTGTGTGTGTGTGTGTGTGTGTGTCAGTGTTTGTCCCCCCCACCATCGCTTGACAACCAATGCTGGTGTGTTTACATCTCCGTGACCGATAGAATAAGTACTAGGCTTACAAAGAATAAGTCCTAGGGTCGGTTTGTCTAACTAAAGGCGGTGCTCCAGCATGGCCGCAGTCAAATGACTGAAACGAGTAAAAGAATTATATATTTATTTATTCCTTTACACATCACCACCACCACCACCATCATCTGCCTTTTATGTCCATTTTCCTTGCTGGCATGGGTTGGACGGTTTGACATGAAGCTGTCCAGATGCCAATTGTCTGTTGTGGAATGGTTTCTACAGCTGGATGCCCTTCCCAATGCCAACCACTTAAGAGTGTGCCGAATGCACATCATCACCATTCTTACCACCACCTTCGCTGCCACCATCACAAGCATCTTCGCCACCATCACAAGCATCTTCACCACCACAACCACCACCACCAAACACAGTACTTTATAGTTAATGAATGGATTATGTTCAAAGTTGCTAGAGAACAAGATGACAAATTCACTTACCTGTGATGACAAAAACAATGAATTGAAACCAAAGACGGTGTCCTGCGAGCATGTTTCAAGTCCCATTATGGATTGCTTGGAGCCAGTTTCAAGCCCCATTACGGATTGCTGAGAAGCACTTTCGAGTCCCATTACGGATTGCTGGGAGGCACTTTCAAGTCCCATTACGGATTGCTGGGAGCCAGTATCAAGGTCAATGATATCTGCTTCCAATTTAGAAGAACTTCGACTCAGGGCCGGAGGAGAACAACCTATTCCAGAATCAAAGAGTTCGCTTCCATTCTCCAAACTATTCATAGTCGAGTTGGCCCGAGTGTCAGATGTCCAATCGGTTGTCGATGCGGCCTCCTTTGTGCCGTCAGAGATCTGTGGTATTGGCGACAGTTCACACACTTCGTCATCAGATCCCTGGGGGACAGGTTCGGGAGTTAGTTTGTTGGTGCTGCCATAACTGGTACTGCGTTTCCCCCAAGAGAAAGCAGACAGAACAGATAATGTTTTGTTTTGAAGTTTAATCTCTTTATTCACACCTGAGGGTGAGACATTTTGGCTGTTGTTGTTATTGTTATTATTATTATTATCCTCAATTTTATCATCGTCATCATCATCATCATCACCATTGTTGTTGTTGTTTGCTGATTTGTCTTCCATTACTTTAGGGCAGGCTGTTTCTTCCTTAAATAGTTGAGATAAACGAGAAGGTTTTGTAGTGACATTATCCTCTTTCTTTTCCTCTTCCTTCTCTGGTCGGAAATATCTGATGAATGGGGAAAAAAGAGAGAGAGAGAGAAGAGAGAAAAAGATAATTAAATCATAAGATTAATGAGTGTTTCACATCCTTCGTTATTTCATCTAACATTTACAGATTCCTTTTTTTTTAATTGCAACTTCTCGAGGAGACCCACCACTACAGAGACATGGTTGCTCAACTTACTTGAAATAGCAACCAAATCTCCCTCAACTCACACACTGTCTTACAAAAAAGGAAAGACACCAATGTCACTGTCACCTGACTGGCTCATGTGCAGGTGGCACATAAAAAGTACCATTCAAGCATGGTTGATGCCAGTTCGACCTGACTGGGTCCCATGCTGGTGGCACATAAAAAGCATCATTCGAGCGTTGTCGATGCCCTTGACTGGCCCCTATGCCAGTAGCACATAAAAAGCACCATTTGGGCATGGTCGATGTCAGTGCCGCTTGACTGGCCCCCATGCAGGTGGCACGTAAAAAGCACCCACTACACTCTCGGAGTGGTTGGCGTTAGGAAGGGCATCCAGCTGTAGAAACTCTGCCAGATCAGATTGGAGCCTGGTGCAGCCTTCTGGCTTGCCAGTCCTCAGTCAAATCGTCCAACCCATGCCAGCATGGAAGGCGGACGTTAAACGATGATGATGATGATATTGTCCATTGTTGTACCATTCAAAATTTTTTATTCTTTATTATCATAGAAACTGTGTGCAACAGACCAAAGTGGTCAAAATGGATGGGACAAACCTTAAGAACTTCGTGATGAAAAGGAATATTCCAGACTGATCCGTTTGATGCCATCATAGAAAAATGGCAGTATTTAGCTAATGAAGAAGTACAACTATTAAAACCTAATCTTGACCATTTTTTTCTTCTAGTTTCACCCTTTTGTTCCCATAATCCTGATGAAACACATTACATCAGTCGCAATTAATTTTGAAAATAACAAAGAATTTAATAAAACACTTTGTCGTTCTTAAGCTGACATTTGGAATATAAATGAAATTTGATGGAAATTTTGGTGGAAGCTTTTAATCAGGATCATTTTGAAACAAGGAATTTGTATTGTAAAATCAAGGACGTTCCCATGTGGGCAAGTATGAAAAGGGTGAAGAACGAAATAGAACTTACCGACTTTGGACTTTTGGAGCATTGATATCAAATCTCTTGACTTCTTTGAAAATGGCAAACTTATTTTGATGTGTGGAATTTAACTTCTGTTTCATGTCAGTTTGCTTAGCTGCTTCTTGAATTTGACTAGAGTTTTCCTTGCTCAAAACTGCCATCGAATCAGGATTCTGGCTTTCGTTGCTAGGATTCGTGTCTAAATGGGAGATTTTGCTTTCTTTAATGGAAGTGAAATCTGTTTCCAGGCACTCCTCATCTGTCGTTGGTTTATCGTTGGAACTCTCATCATCCTGCTCGTTAAGTAAAGATCTCAGAATAAGAACGGATTCATCGATCACGCAGGCATTCTCGTCTATTTTGGAAGGTAGCTTTGTCTTTTTCACTGAGGGACTTTCCAGAGAGTAAATGTGTGATAACTCGTTATCAGACTTTGATTCCAAACAATTTTCAACTACAAAGAAAACAACAACCTCAATAACAACAACAACAATAATAATGATAATCTTTTCTACTATAGGCACAAGGCCTGAAATTAGGGTGGGGGTGGGGACTAGTTGATTACATCAACCCCAGAGCGTAACTGGTACTTAATTTATCAACTCCTGAAAAGATGATGAAAGGCAAAGTCAAACTTAGTGGAATTTGAACCCAGAACTAAAAATGCCGAATCTAAAAATTAACAAATGCACAAATAAAAGCGGGCAAAAAACAAAAAAAAAATAAAATTCTTAAAGAAATTCTTTACCATTTCTGAGTCGCTTTCGTGGTTGTTGAGCAACTTTAAACTCTGTGACAATTTCTTTATTCTTTAAACTCGGCCGTTCTTTAAGTGGTGACTTTTCCTGCAATCCTTTAGAAAGAATTCGATAATTCCTGTTCCAAATGCTCAGCATATGAGGACCATTATATTTAGCTGCTACCTCAGGACCGGAATTCTGTAGCAAGATGTGAAATGTTAAAAATAGAAGGAAAGAAAATCACAAATTCTTTAACTGACAGAACATTAATTCTCCTTTTCACAATTGAAAAATATATTAAATTAGGCAACAGAAGCAGTTCTAGATTGAAATCTTCATTTATATGACACAACATACAGTGGCATGTAAAAAGCACCATTCAAGCATGGTTAATGCCAGTGCCACCTGACTGGCTCCTGTGCCGGTGGAATGTAAAAAGCACCCAATACACTCTCGGAATGGTTGACATTAGGAAGGGCATCCAGCTGAAGAAACATTGCCAGATCAGATTGGAGCCTGGGGCAGCCTCCTGGCTTGCCAGTCCTCAGTCAAACCGTCCAACCCATGCCAGCATGGAAAGCGGATGTTAAACGATGATGATGATGGTGATGTATACTGTTGAAAAGTCAGAGGCTGCAATGGTTGTCTCAGGAAAGATCTTTTTATCAACATCATCATCAGTTAACATCCTCTTTCTATGCTGGCATGGGTTGGACAGTTTGACATGAAATGGTAAGTAAGAAGACTGCCCCAAGTTCTGCTGTCTGCTTTGGCATGCTTACTGCAGCTAGATATCCTTCCTAACGCCAGCCACTTTACAGAATGTGCTGGGGGCTTTTTTACCATATTTTCAGGCATATAAGGCACACTCCAACTTTAGCAGGCCTAATCTGTGAGACAAAAACTGCAGCTAATCCTGAATCTCCTAGCTGAATATTGTGATGGGTTAAGTAACAATACTTAACACAAACGAAATCTAGCCAAAGCCTGATCCCAGCATAAAAGGCGCAAGGGGACTTTTTGAAACAAGTTTTCCGGTTTTTTTTAAGGTCTGGTACTTACTCTATCAACTCCCTTTTACCAAACTGCTAAGTTATATGGGCGTAAACAAACCAACACTGTTTGTCAAGCAGTGGCAGGAGCCAAACACTTACACAAAAACACACACACACACATAAATACACATGTACATATGCATACATACATATACACACACATCCTTTTATTCTATTACTTGTTCCAGTTATTCAACTGTGGCCATGCTGGAACACCACCTTGAGGGGTTTTAGTCAAACAAATCGACCCCAGAAGATATTTCTTAAGCCTAGTACTTATTCTATCAGTCTCTTTTGCTGAACTGCTAAATCGCAGGGACATGAACACACCACACCAGTTGTCAAGGTGATGATGGAGGACAAACAGACACAAAGATACATACACACACACATATATATATACACACACACACATATATATATACATACACACACACATATATATATATACACACACACATATATATACACACACACACACACATATATATATATATATATATATATATATATATATATACATACATATATACGATGGGCTTCTTTCAGTTTCCATCTATCAAATCCACTCACAAGGCACCAGTTGGCCTGAGGCTATAGTAAAAAAAAAAACACTTGCTCAAGGTGACACACAGTGGGACTGAACACGGAACCATGTGGTTGGGAAGCAAGCTCCTTTACACACACACACACACACAAACTAAGGGATTCTACACAGTTCCCATCTACAAAATTCACTCGCAAGGCAACAATCGGCCCAGGGCTCTAGCAGAAAACACTTGCTCGAGGTACCACACTGTAGGACTGAACCCCAAGCCGCACGGTTGCAAGGCAAGGTCCTTAACCACAAAACCAAGGCTGAAGAGACAGTCAAGCAGCAGAGCAGCCTAACTCCCAGTTTATTGCTAAAGCATTGTTAAAGCAGTTTGAGGTCTTATAGGCTAAAAAAAAAAAAAAATTAAATGGAATCTTTTTAATAATTATCTCATATCAATCTCTCTCTCTCTCTCTCTCTCCTTTACTCTCTCACACACATGCACACAATATCTGTATCTCTTCTTCTCTATTTTCCTCAACCGCCCCCGCCACCAACCTTCTTTTTTTTCCAATCATTCTCCCTCCTCTTCCCGCCCCTCACACACCTAACAATAGGCTGGAATAGATGGCTGCAATAAATTCCTTCTCCGTCTTTAAATATTGTCCCGATGATAATAATTTGATTTATATTGATAAGATTTATGAATATTTCGAGGAGAAGGGGGAGGAGGAGGAGGAGGCGGCGGGGGAGGGCAGGGGTCAACAAGCCCCAGTAAGCACGTCACCATTAATTCGTGGCTTATCACTTCTGATCAGGCATGTGAAGAGAATTTGTGTAGGAGGAGGAGGAGGAGGACGGGGGGGGGAGGAAAGGTCGATGCCTGTTAATGTAGAATTTACAATGTGGGAGGAGGTTTACTCCTTTCGAGGTCTATGTAGGGAGAAAGAAATAATAGAAGAGAGAGAGAGAGAGAGATAAAGAGAGAGAACAACAAAGAGACAGAGGGGGAGAACAAGAGAGAGAGAGTGTGTGTGTGTGTATTGTGAAAACGTGAGGGGAAGTGGTTTCTTCAACAAATTATGGACATATGTGAAAGGAAGAGGTTACCACATTGTGGATAGATATGGGAGGAAGAAGGAATTTGGTAGAAAAACATGCGAAACAAGTGAATTATTTCATCTCGAGTATTGTCATCAGCAGAGGAGATGGTGGTATCATCATCATCTGCATCATTGTCGTCGCCACCGCCATCGTTTTGATACCCTCTTTTTCGTGATCACATGGATCAGACAGAACTCAGTAAAGCAGGTTTTCGCACGGCTGGGTGCTCTTCCAGTCACCAACCTTTACCTGTTAGCAAGTTACACAATATTTCTTTTTTGACTAAATAATTTTTGTTTCGCAGGACTGGAAATAAGTAACACCATTTGTATGATGGCAACACTCGCTTGCAACTATCACACAATGCCAGGACAAGGAAACACACACACACACACGTATACAATAGGCTTCAATCAGTTTCGTTTACCAATTTATTCACAAGACTTTAATCAGCTCAAGACTATATAAAAAAAAAAACACTTACCCAAGGTGCAATATAGTGGGTTTGAACCCAAAACCATTTAGTTGAGAAGCAAACTTCTTAACCACAGTCATACCTCATCATCACCACACACACTCTCTCTCTCTCTCTCTGTCATCTTTCCTTCCTATGTATACCTCAAAAAACAAAAAGCAAACCTCTCATATTCATCTAACGTCCATTTTCCATGCTGGCATGGGTTGGACGGTTTGACTGGGGACTGGTAAACCCAGGAGGCCACACCAGGTTCCAATCTGATCTGGCAGTGTTTCTACAGCTGGATGCCCTTCCTAATGCCAACCACTCCAAGAGTGTAGTAGGTGCTTTT
>NC_068991.1:71550042-71551100 GCF_001194135.2 Octopus bimaculoides
GGATGGTGCTTTTTACGTGCCACCAGCAAGAGGAGCCAGTCAGGCAGCTCTGGCATCGGCCACGTTCGGATGGTGCTTTTTACGTGCCACCGGCACAGGAGCCAATCGGGGCAAGGGGCTGGCATCGACCGTGTTCGAATGGTGCTTTTTACATGCCACCGACATGGGAGCCAGTCAGACAACACTGGCATTGACCACGTTCAGATGGTGCTTTTTACGTGCTACCAGCACAGGAGCCAGTCGGGGCAAGGGGCTGGCATCAACCGTGTTCGGATGGTGCTTTTTACGTGCCACCAGCAAGAGGAGCCAGTCAGGCAGCTCTGGCAGCGACCCACACATGAATGGATGGTGCTTAATCACATGCCACCAGCACTGGTAATGAAAAAATTCATGTTGTACTTCAAATTTTAAGTAAAGCAAAAAAAAAAAAAAGAATGAAAAGGAAAAGGAAAGAGAAACAAAAGCACTTACCAAGTCTGTGTCAGGATTGAAGCTTGATAGTTTCTTTCTTGTTTGAATGTCAGTGTTACCCAAAGCAATATTGAAAGCTTCAGATGTTGGAATGTATCTTAGATATTAATTAAGGAGCGATGATAATTATTACAATGGTGACACACACAGAATTTGATTGTGTGTTTATATATACCTTTTGTCTTTTACTTGTTTCAGTCACTAGACTGCGACCATGCTGGGGCACCGCTTTGAAGAACTTTCAGTCGATTATATCGATCCCAGTACTTTTTTAAGCCTGGTACTTGTTCTATCAATCTCTCTTTCCAAACTGCTAAGTTACGGGGATGTAAACACACCAACACCAGTTAAGAAACAGTGATGGGGGAACAAAGACACACACACACATATATATATCCATATGTACAATGGGTTTCTTTCAGTTTCTGTCTACCAAATCCTCTCACAAGGCTTTGGTCGGCCCAAAGCTATAGTAGAAACACTTGTCCAAGGTGCTACACAGTGAGACTGAACCTGGAACCTTGTGGTTGGTAAGCAAACTACTTATCGCACAGCCACTCCTGTGCACATATATATATATATATATA
>NC_068991.1:71551583-71554004 GCF_001194135.2 Octopus bimaculoides
ATATATATATATATATATATATATATATACATACACACACGTGATGAGCTTCTTTCAGTTTCCATCTACCAAATCTATTCACAAGGCTTTGATCAGCCTGAAGCAATAATAAAAAAACGACTCATCCAAGTTATCAGAGTGGGACTGAACCCAGTACTATATGGTTGGGAAGCAAACTTCTTACCACACAGCCATGCCTGCACCTATATTCATCATCATCATCATCATCATCGTTTAACGTCCACTTTCCATTTATATGCCCAATTTTTTTTGTTTTTCTTAAGCACAGACACACACACCAACATTACACATCCCAACATGTCTGAGAATGAGTTGTGTGTCAGATATAGCGACACTGAACCAAAATTTGCTGTGAAATGAGTTCTTACAAAGGATACTCTCCGGCATAGTGAAGGTCATCGGGTCTAAGATCTTCGGCATAAGGGTTGAGAGGGACCAATTTTCGAGTTAAGGGATCAAATATCAACTGATAAAGGAATGTGTTCTCAGCACGGATGAAACCCTCAATGTAGTCGTTGGGCACACTGAACGATTTATTTAAATAAGATGGTATTTTACGAAGAAGCTGCAAGAAATGAAAAGAAAGTAAAATAAATAAACAGCATTTATTGTTTACAATACTTTTTTACACGCTTCAGTCATTTGACTGTGGCCATGCTGGAGCACCGCCTTTAGTCAAAGAAATTGACCCGAGGACTTAGAATAAGTCTTTTTTGCTAAGTTTCGGGGACATAAACACACAAACATCGGTTGTCGAGCAATGGTGGAAGGACAAACACAGACACAAAGACACGCACACATAAATATATATATATATATATATATATATATATATACACACACACACACACACACACAACAGGCTTCTTTCAGTTTCCATCTACCAAATCCACTCACAAGACTTTGGCCGGCCTGAGGCTATAGTAGAAGACATTTGGCCAAGGTGCCACGCAGTGACACGGAGGTTCTGTGCCTCTTACTCATCATCACCATTTAATGTTCGCTCTCCATGCTGGCAGGAGTCAGAGAGTTTGACCAGAGCTGCACCAGGTTCCTGTCCGTTTTGGCTTGCTTTCTACAGCTGGATGCGCTTCCTGACACCAACCACCTTACAGTGCATTCGGTGTCTTTTACATGTCACCAGCACTAGCCACAACCACAAATTCACTTAGATTGACATGTCTTCTCAAGTAGAGCAAATCGCCAGAATTCTCAAAACCTCACTAAAACCATTATGTTGTTATGCCCTGGGCAAGACTACTGTATTTTCTGATGCCAGTAAGTCATTTGAGCGAGATCGTTGCCAGTGCCGCTGGACTGGCTCCTGTGCAGGTGGCACGTAAAATACACCATTTTGAGCGTGGCCGTCGCCAGTACCTCCTGACTGGCCTTCATGCCGGTGGCACGTAAAAGCACCCACTACACTCTCGGAGTGGTTGGCGTTAGGAAGGGCATCCAGCTGTAGAAACTCTGCCAAATCAGATTGGAGCCTGGTGTCGCCTCCTGGCTCCCATGCCAGTGCCGCCTGACTGGCTCCAATGCTGGTAGCACGTAAAAAGCATTCATTACACTCTCGGAGTGGTTGGCGTTAGGAAGGGCATCCAGCTGCAGAAACCATGCCAGATCAGATTGGAGCCTGATGCAGCCTCCTCGCTTGCCAGTCCTCAGTCAAATCGTCCAACCCATGCTAGCATGGAAAATGGACGTTAAACGACAATGATGATGATGATGATACAAGCCAATAAAGTACATAATGTAAATATGTCAAACAAACATTCAATCCATGTCACTATCTTTCCAAATCCTGATGCCTTTCCATGGAATTTCTCGACCTCCAAAGTCATTTTCATGTATAAGTCAATCTACGTATTTTACTTATAAATTTTGAGAAATTCAAGTTGTATACAGGAACACACAGTAATAGTTATCAGCAGGAAGAAGATGTATTTATTGCAATAATTTCTCCAATAGAATACTATTGCTCAGATTTGTGTACACTACTCCAGCCATGCTAGCACAAGCGCACAGAAAAATACACTTTATTTGATGGCATTAAAGACATATAAGATGCATCTCAATTTCTGCAATGCATATTCAGGAAAAAATGGTTTTAGTGAATTGAAGTATATGGGAGGTCCTACTTCACATATAGGATGCAGGGTGATTTTTGAGACAATATATAGGTGACACGTACAAGCACCTACTACACTCTCTGAGTGGTTGGCGTTAGGAAGGGCATCCAGCTGTAGAAACTCTGCCAAATTGAGATTGGAGCCTGGTGTTGCCATCCGGTTTCACCAGTCCTCAGTCAATTCGTCCAACCCATGCTAGCATGGAAAGCGGACGTTAAACGATGATGATGATGATATATATATATATATATATATATATATATATATA
>NC_068991.1:71554233-71562556 GCF_001194135.2 Octopus bimaculoides
TATAAAATCCATCCATCTTCTTCACCTACCAAAGCCTTGTGAGTGGATCTGGTAGATGGAAACTGAAAGAAGCCCGTCGTATATATATATATATATATATATATATATGTATGTATGAGTGTATGTGTTTGTGCATCTGTGTTTCTGCCCCCCAATATCGCTTGACAACCAATGCTGGTGTGTTTACGTCGCCGTAACTTAGTGGTTCGGCAAAAGAATAAGTCCTGGGGTCGATTTGCTCAACTAAAGGCGGTGCTCCAGCATGGCTACAGTCAAATGAGTGAAACAAGTAAAAGAGTAAAAGAGTAAAGAGTAATATGAGTGGAAATAAAATTACCTGTCTAAGATCTGCCTGTCTGGCTAATTTGAATACTTTACAAGCATTTGCTAAACCAATGCCAGGTAAAGAACTTAAGTAGTCACAGCCAGATAGAATACACATGTGTCTAAATTTACTGAAGGTGTAGAATCCATCTCTGATGTCAACGACTTCATTTAGTCTGGATTTTTCAATCATGATGCCATTTCCATACAAATCCATTTTGAAAATCACCTGCAAAGAAGAAATTTAATTTTGTATTTCAAAATATTGAATTAAAAGTGGTCAAAGTTCACCTTTTATGGACAGTCATGTCGATACAATCAATGGCCAAAAGCACAGACATAGCTGTGTGGTGAAGAAGCTTGCTTGCCAACCAGGTGGTGTTGGGTTCAGTCTCACTACGTGGCACCTTGGGCAAGTGTCTTCTACTATAACCTCGAGCATTGTCCAACATGAGAAGGATTCTGCCAGTTCTTCTTCTTCGCTGCTGTCGCTGCTACCACCACCACCACCACCACCACCACCACCATTGTTTAACGTCCGTTTTCCATGCTGGCATGGGTTGGACGATTTGACTGAGGACTGGTGAAACCAGATGGCTACACCAGGCTCCAATCTGATTTGGTAGAGTTTCTACAGCTGGATGCCCTTCCTAATGCCAACCACTCCAAGAGTGTAGTGGGTGCTTTTAACACTTAATCAACAACTGCAAGTGAAAAAGACTTAGAGCTCTAATTTACAAACGAAGGTTCTCGCTCCACTAATTAACAGATACTGCCCACCAGTTGTAGGCAGGTCTCTATTTCAAGATAGATCCCCTGCTACTGCTTCCAGTAATAAAATAACTGCCCCAAGTCTATTCAAATGTCCAAAGCTAGCATAGAAAAATGAATTTAATACAAAGAAGAAAGAGACAAAAAAAGTAATGGAGAGACAGTGATAGAAACTTACTTTGTCACAACCAAACAGTAACAAGTCGGAGTCTTCGGTGACAATGATCTGGGCAATTCCAGATTGTGCTAAATAGGCCAACTGAGCATCAGCTTCATAAGGGGCAACAATGCAATCAATCCCTTGTTTTTGACACACCTGGTTTAAAAGAAGCAAAGTAGAATTGAATATTTCGTCTATTAAAGGGGATAATATAAATGACATGGAATAACTGATGTTGTTTATTTACCCTGCAAAAGGAAGATTTGTATTGGCGCGAAATTATAGCCACCATTGATCACGTTGGGGTCACCAGTGTAAAAGTTTGATATATATAGTTGTCATAGAGACTTTAGTCTCTCTCTATCACCATTTCAACAGCATTATATATGAAGAGACATTAGAACAATTAACAACATAATAAAAAGGTTTTATTCTTTTGATGATGCTTGGTTTCGCAATTCCTGTCATTCAGCTTAGCAGCCGCTGATTGAGTTGTAATTTGGTATTAGAAGGTTAAGGGCTTCCTTGATGCCTGCCAGAGGAGCAAGTAGCTATCACCATCGAAGGCATTGTGGTGAAGAGTGCTTCGTTGAGGAGTGAGGAGTTGTCACGTAGAAGGTCTGTCGCGCAACTGTCTGAGAAAGTGAAACTCACTCTTTAAGTACCAGTTTTACTACGCATGCGCACTCGAGGGGCTTCCGGTGGTGAAGTCCCCTGCGCATGCGCAGAATAGTACTTCCTCAATGGCGGCTATAATTTTGCGCCACTACAGATTTATCTCCCTTCATATACTCTAATAGAGACCAAAGGGAATTGATTCGTCCATTTAACATCTGTTGTTCTCCATGCTGGCATGATTGGGACGGTTAGACAAGAGCTGGCCGGCTGAAGAGCAGCTTGGGCTCCATTATGCCTGTGTTGACCGGCTTTCTACAGCTGAATGCCTTTAATAAGACACTGACACAGCAAGCTATCAAAGTGGAGTTCTTGTGGTGGAAATAGAACTGTGAGCAGCCACTACTCTTTCGTGTGCTTCTGTGATGTAAGGAATCCGACCCAAGAGAATACATGGGAGGATTTGTAGGGACTCCAGCCCTATCCAGGGCAGAGATTTCCTACCGGTCCACCTAGCAGCAAGGGAAATGGACACAGTTTAACCCTTTCGTTACCGACCCGACCACAGCCGGCTGAAAAACTTTTTGGCTAAAATGACCAACCTGGCCAAAGACATCGAGCGAACCCATTGATATCTAAATGTGAATTTCAGCACAAATCTCGTTAATACATGCGTGAAAACATGATTTCACTTTGTAAATAGTCAAGTTACAGTATCCGACGTTGTTTGACGTGATAACTGAGCTCTGCAAATTTTGGGAGACTTTTCTCCACATTTTTTTTCTTCAGCAATTTTCTTTCAACTTTTAAAATGGATAACAGTTTCATGCTATCTACTGTTCTTACCTCAATCAGTTTTCTAGCCATGTCTGGAGTAATATCCACACATCTCTGGAGACATTCCCTGGCTTCACTTCGTTTGCCTTCTTTCAAAAACTGTGCAGCCTTTTGACGGTAAACTTTTCGCCGTCTATCATGAAACAAAAAATAAATCTGTTTTACACTGTTCTTCTGGCTTCACCACTCATTTCAAATAACATCTTCAGTAAGTTAACTTGGGGCTCCCAAACAACAAGGTAACCTTCATATAATTAAGGTATCTTCAGCCTGACGAGTACCTGGCTGAGTACCCCTTGTTGAGGATCTGCTAGCTTAGGAAACATATCTAACCTGGATTTTACCTGTTCCACACCCACAATTTGCATTTATACACACACACACACACACATATATATCCCATCATCATCATTTAACGTCCATTGTCCATGCTGGCATGGGTTGGACGGTTTGACCGGGGTTGGTAAGCTGGAAGGCTGCACCAGACTCCAGTCTGATTTGGCATGGTTTCCTACGGCTGGATGCCCTTCCTAATGCCAACCACGCTGAGAGTGTAATGCTTTAACGTGGCATCTGCATGAAGCTGGTGTCTGCCACGACTGTGATTTCGCTCAGCTTGATGGGTCGTCTTCTCAAGCACAACATAATGCCAAAGGTCTTGGTCATTGCCTCCATGAGACCCAACAGCAGCAGTATCAGAGTGACTCAAGGTCCAAGAGTTTCATGTGATAACACATACATACATATATAGTTCAAATTTATAGAAAAACAAAAGATGAAGACAGGTGTGTATGAACAACAAGCAAGTGTATTAGTTTGACACTCAGGAAAAATGGAAAAGTCTTTTACATTTCGAGCCTACATTCTTCAACAGAAAGGAATAAGAGGAAATAAATAGAGAGAGTGAAAAAAAAATGTGTAGAGTTTTATCAGTCCATAGACATATATATACATATATATATGTATGTATATGTGTGCATTTGTGTTTGCATTGTATCCTTCAGAGCCAGTGTTGGGTTGTTTATATCCCCATACCATAACAGTTTGACAAAAGGGATATATAAAATAAATACCAGACATGAAAATAAAGTACTGGTGCCAATTTATTTGACCAAACCCCTCAAGGCGATGCCCCAGCATGGCCACAGTCCAATGACTGAAACAAGTAAAAAATAAAGCTAACAAAAACTTTCAAAATTAACAACTTTGTGTAAATTATGTGCTAACGAGTAAATTAACTCTGACAGAATGAGTATATGCAAATAAACCGCTGAATAAAAATGTTACTTACTCTCTCCTGCTGTCTTCGACATCTTTTTTGGAAGGAAGATGACAGCCATCAAACACCAGAATCGGTTTCAAATTTTTGCTGATCATAAAGTTAACATATTTCATACAATAGTATATATACCTATAAAAGAAAAATTTAGGGGAAAAAAAAAGATCTAAGAACATAAAGACAGACAAAATACTGCTAAGCATTTCAGCTGGCATGCTAACATTTATTTCTTTATTGCCCACAAGGGGCTACACACAGAGAGGACAAACAAGGACAGACAAAGGGATTAAATCGATAACATCGACCCCAGTGCATAATTGGTACTTAATCGACCCTGAAAGGATGAAAGACAAAGTCGACCTCGGCGGAATTCGAACTCAGAATGTAGCAGCAGACGAAATACCGCTAAGCATTTCACCCGGTATGCTAACGTTTCTGCCAGCTTTGAGATTTCAATGATGTGACTGTGTAATTTTACAATGACACTGTAGGGTAGGTGTGAGAAGCTGGACATGGCCAGTTTGAACATATGAAGGAGTACTGAAAAGTTCCTGGCTTTGGGTAAAAGGAAATACAGTAGGATCAGTTAATTATGATTTTACCGAAGATATTCCCATCTCAGATTCACACCCTATTTCAGCGGTCCTTCAGTTTTTCTAAGCCCTTTAAAAGAACTTGGAAGATTGGGCCTCCAACCAGGTATTTTGTGATACCCTTAACACCAAGAACTTTTCAGCACCCACTCATAAATCAGGTAGACTAGGGTAGAGATGGCTTAAATGCTAAAGAATTAAAGTGATGTCAATACAATGACATACAGACATGCAGCATGAAGTACAATGTCTTGTAATTCTATACTTACTGATCTGTGTCCTCTCCAAATGCCAATTTCTCAGCACAAGAAAATGCTCCTTTGTGAAGCCAGCAATACACATCCACCGCAACAGTTGCTCCTTGGAATTGGGATATATTTGTTGGTACATGGATCTTCTTAAGGAATGGCAACAGACCAGTGATACCCATTCTCTGGAGGTTACAATCTGAAAACAACAAAACCTAGCAATTAGTTTTATATAAATAAATACGCAAGGGAAACTGCAGAATATAAAAATATATATAACATTATGAAAATAGAAATATATTTCTAAATCTCTCGGAGAGATTTATGCAGTAGCAGCACGATAAAGTGATGGTTTGTTGTCAACTTAATGTGACAGTCCCATAAAAGGGAAGAATGCTACTGTTATTTAGCCTTAGGAATTTCCAAAAATCAGTGAATGTATTTCACTTGAAATATATGTTTACAAAGGCAGACAGGCATCGACAGCTAGCAAGCCATGCTACACCAGACTGATGATGAGCAATGACTCTGAAACTAGTCTCTGGATGCAGGCTTTGCTGGGTGGAGGTGCTTGTCTCCCCTTTAAAAACATAAGGACACAGGAAATGTATCAAGTCCAACGGAAAACGGAGTTTCCTAGGGCTAAATAACAGTAGCATTCTTCCCTTTTATGGGACTGTCACATTAAGTTGACAACATGCTATCACATATAACATTATATCATCAATCTATCTTCCTTCTTCTTCTCTCTCTCTCTCTCCATATTCTTTCTCATAACTCACTAGCCAACTTCTACAACTGACTATAGATATTGAATTATCTCCATTAACTGGGTTACATTTTGAACTGAGGAAGGTTTCACATATTGGATGCATTTACTATTATATATATATTATGCAGACCTGAAACACATGTATTAAATCATTTCACTATTTGGTTTTACTTCATTTTTACAACTTATATATATATATAGAAAATTATAATTTAGGGTATCTAAGAGATACCACCACGCTGGAAATAGCAGTCAAAACTTGACTCTAAAACCACACTAAATGTTCATATAGCACCAGGAGAGAAGACCAAGAGACAAAATAAACTAGCAAAGAATTACTGGATAATTCCAGATCCCGGATTTCTGGTTCTGCATAAGAAATGCTCTGACTTCATCAGTGGAATATACTCAGAAAATCACATAAATACAAATATATATATATATATATATATATATATATATATATACAACATACGATATACTTACATATACAAATGCATACATACATATATATGCACACGACCAGTTTAAATTGCCCGCCTAAAAACTCCTCGTGCGATATGGTCAGAATACCACAGCAGTGAATATAATGACAAAATGAATATATAATTTTAAATAATTATTACCTTTAATGGTTTTTATTCCTATGCTGGCCACCTGATAAAATCGGTATTTAGATATCGATCTTATCCTTATTTATATAAATTTATATGCATATGTATATATATCTTTTTATCTTTTACTTGTTTCAGTCAGACTGAAGCCATGCTGGGGCACTGCCTTGAAGAATTTGTAGTCAAAAGCATGGCACTTATTCTATCGTTCTGTTTTGCTGAACTGCTAAGTTACAGGGACGTAAACACACCAGCACAAGTTGTCAAGTGCTGATGGCAAGGGGGACATACACAGACACACACATATATATAAGATGGCTTCTTCCAGTTTCTGTCTACCAAATCCACTCATGGCCCAGGGTTATAGGAGAAGACACTTGCCCAACGTTCCACACAATGGGATTGAACCCGGAACCATGTGGTTCTTAAGCAAGCTTCTTACTACACAACCATGTGACAAAACATCTGCACTTGTCCTCTATCACACTTTAGCCTTTCAACACCTGACATAAAGCCACCTCCCTCTCACAAGTATTACCCCCCACCGCTTAGTAAAGGCAGGGTTTTTTTTTCCTTCTCCCCTGTTCTTTTTCTGTCTTCCAAGTTACTCGGCGACCCCAATAGAGCCAGTGGCATGAAAAAAAGCACCCAGTACGCTCATGAAAAACAGATGCAAAGTAACAATGGAAAAGACGCTGATGATGATAATTCGAGTAACATTCTAGAATCAGATTCAGGGAGTTGTAGGACAGCTGTGAGTTCAAGTCAAGATCAATGGAATCTGAACTCCAAACATACAACAAAAGAATAATGCTTTTAAGTCTGGCTATGTCACATAAACAATAAAAATCTTAGAATTTTCGGACTTTGCAAAAGGTCAACTACATTAATACTAAATTTTGGAGCCTAAAAAATAAAACGCTTAAAGATGGAGTCGGGGAAGGCATTTCTGATTCTTCAGCTATTACAATTGCTCAACCCCCAAGTTGGTCTTCATTAAGCAGGCCTATTATCAAAAGCGTTCCAACCGTGACTATTCTGCCTTTTTTTTTTTATCCCCCTGGCTGCCTACAGCTAATACTCCGTTATTTAATGTAACCGTAGCTATATACTTTAGGCGATCTTTCGATACGACAACCTTTCAAATTAAATATATTAATGTTTTGTCGTTAATATTTTTTCTGAGACAACGATAAAACTTATTCAGCTTAATGCACGCCATATAACCCCTTATTACTTTTATTTTTTGGAATTTTCAGAAAAAGTTTTTTTAAATATTTAACACAGAATTCACACGACTATGAAAAAAAAATCTTTTTAATTTTCCGAAAGCTTTTTTTTTTTTTGTCGATTTTCCGAATTTTTCTTTGTAAATGACAATTTAAAATACGGACAGTCTGAATATTTGACTTAAATCCCAGCAACAGACCATTAAATGTGTTTAGGGGAAGAAAGATATTGAAAAACGATCAATACGTCAGACTGACAAACAAGGAGGGTTATGAGGTGGTCCTGAGATGTGCTAAAAATAACAGCTAAATAGACTTTAAATCACGCGCCATATTTTTTTTTTTTTTACATGAATCGTATGAATTCCAGTATGTAGAACACAAATTCGCAAAAAAAATTCTGAAAATTCCCCCCCCAAAATAATAAAAAGTTATAAATGATTATATGGGTAAAGCAGAATTCTGCCCCGATCATTTTAGGCTGAGGCTGTAATAAACCTCAGTAGACCGAAGAAGCATCTACTGCACAACTTGTCGCCCAGAGCAAACCATCAGCAATATTTTGATTTAAACATAATAAATAACTTAATTGTTACCTTATTGACACGTGAGAAGAAGTAATAAAGTTCAATTTAAACAATAAAAGAGATTAATAACATAAGAATGTACGTTACTTATTCTCAATGGTAATGCGGTCAGGCGGGATCAACAAATCTGCATTCGCGATCTCATTATTAATAAATAAACTGTCCCAGGTTTCGCTTAAAAGTATTTTGATAATTTGATATCATATAAAGTTTCAATTTTCTAGAAATCGGAATACGGGACTACACAGCATTGCATTACCCAAGCTTATTGGCGGCAGAAATAAAATAGTTAAA
>NC_068991.1:71562566-71563690 GCF_001194135.2 Octopus bimaculoides
CCCCCCCCCCCCCCCCGGCGTGATAATCGTGGAAGCATACGTTTTATATAGTTACTTTTTTTTTTTTACTATTTTCCTATTTTGTTTTTACTTTTGGAAACTGTCTTGTCATATAATTAACCCTAACCCGATCATGTTGAGATTAATAATAAACAAAAATATTTCATTACATGCATAAATTCATTAAATTGCACGACACAGAATATTTATATGAACTCTCCCCCGTCAGAAAGTATATTTACTAAGCCGTATATTTAGTTTAGATTAATTTTAAAGTCATCAAAGTAATTAAACATCAAAGTAATTAACAAACATCAACTCACATCAACTGGTTCTTCTCTCATTTACTCTTCCCGCGTTTATACACATTCAAACAAACAGTAGTTTCGTAGAAAAAAAAAATAAATAAATAAATAAATTAGTTTATTAAATATTATGAAATATATTTAAATATATGAAATAGTAATTAATTAGCAAAATAAACGCATTTTTGTTATATTTTTAATGTAATTGAATACGAAACTTTAGATAAACTGTTGTTCAACTGTTAAAGATGGCCGAATTACCAACACAGTCCACATCAGCAGGAAACAGTTATTCCTTGGATATCAACCAGTTGGAACAAAATGCGAAGCAAATGCATGAGTCTTTGCTCGCCAAACCTCCGCTAGACAACTCAAATAAATTCCATGCATCAAATGCTGAGTTTCAATTCGTTACAACGTCCAGTAAGTTATCCTGACACACCCACATCTCTCACCTTTTACGTTGTTTTGGTTCTGTCATTCACAAAGAAATATTGTCACACATCGTTCAATAATAACGCAATGACATTTTAAAATACCCCGTTCTCACCCGATTTCATGCATATATGTGTTACTTTTATCTATCCCTTTGTATATAAATCGCCGATTTGTTGTTTAATATACCTAAACTGCGTATCTGTGTGTGGCACACACTTTTTTCGAACATTATGAAAATGACACAATTCTTTAGTTGTTTACTAGTTTTGTTTATTTGTTTATGCTTTATATTTTTATTGTTGGCTTTCTATTTTATCCTATCCCACTTCTACCCATGTTCTGCTAATGACTAATAATATCCGATCATCGATGTATATATAT
>NC_068991.1:71565062-71571417 GCF_001194135.2 Octopus bimaculoides
GGGATGGTGGCGAACCCTGCTGTACTCTTTTACCACAACCTTCTCTCACTCTTTCTTCCTGTTTCTGTTGTGCCTGTAATTCAAAGGGTCAGCCTTGTCACACTGTGTCACGCTGAATATCTCCGAGAACTACGTTAAGGGTACACGTGTCTGTGGAGTGCTCAGCCACTTGCACGTTAATTTCACGAGCAGGCTGTTTCATTGATCGGATCAACTGGAACCCTCGATGTCGTAAGCGACAGAGTGCCAGCAAAAAGCAATATTTGTCAGAGTAATCTGAATGCTAAAGGGTTAACACTCTGCAACCTCTACAGATCTTTTACATTCATTACTCATTACCATGTTGCATCTCGTTTCCAGCACGTATTTTACATTCTCACTGTGTGTCTTATACACAGAAAGAGAAACCCTTTTGTTGCTAACAGAAACGAAGTTCCTTAAACTTTTTCCCCATGTCGTCCTTATTCTAGCTGGAACACTTTCATTACAACCACCTCCAGCACAGTTAGATCAAAAATGTAACAAATTCCTCTGTTGCTTCTCTGCATTCATTACTCATATTTCACACCTGTAAATTATGGCCCTTCATATACTTACAACTTACACATTTCCCATAGAAGCTCATGGCTCATTGGTTAGAGTGTTGAGCTCACAATCATGAGGTAATGAGTTCGATTCCAAGACTGAGTTGTGTGTTGTGTTCTTGAACAAGATACTTTATTTCACATTGCTCCAGTTCACTCAGCTGTAAAAATGGGTTGTGATGTCATAGGTGCCAAGCTGTATTGGCCCCTTTGCCTTTCCCTTGGATAACATCGGTGGCGTGGAGAAGAGAGGCTGGTATGTATGAGCAACTGCTGGTCTTCTATAAACAACCTTGTCCAGACTTGTGCCTCAGAGAGGAACTCTCTAGGTTCAATTCCATGGTCAGACATGACTGAAGGGGGTCTTTACCCTTTACACATTTCCCTTCACTTCCAGTGAGTCTTCCTCTTCTCTTTTGTACACCACTCAGTTCCATCCACATCTCACTCTAGTCAGCATCATTAAGTTTTTATCTACCTTCTGCACTCAACATGGCTCTTAGGTGATAAAATGTTTTCTCAACTTTAACGAACCATTTTTCCATTTCTTTCGGGGTTGATAAATTAAGTACCAATTGCATACTGGGGTCAATCTAATTGACTGGCTCCCATCCCCCCCAAATTTCAGACCTTGTGCCAAGAGTTGAAAAGAATATCTTCATTCTATCTTCCAATAACTTAATTGTTAACCGACCAACCAACCAACCACAGTGAAAGGAATCCCCACTCCCATTGCACAAAGGATTGAGAGCCCTTAATTCTTAGTCCACTAGTTTTCTCTGTGTGCCTACAGCTTTGTAATATAACAGGGATCTTCATCCAAAACAAACGGTTGTAAGGTGATTTAAGGTGATTAAGGTGGTTTATGGTGTGCGAGTGAATGGGATAGAAAAGTTTGCTTAAAGATTCTCCTGACATATTTGGGTGTATTTTTGTATGATTATTTCATGGTTTGCTTTTCAATTTCATTTCTTGAAATTCTTTTTAGACCAGTCTTCACTTGAAGGCGCAATTGTTGGAAATGAAAAAGAGACAAACAACTTACCTTCACCCTATGGTGTCCGCAACCGGGGCATTGCTGGAAGTCTCCTTGAAAATAATGGCTTCCAGTGGTTACTTGAAGAGGATGTTGATGAGAATGCCGTACAGAAGCCACTCCTGTAAGTTTTGTCATTCAGGTGTTATTGAGTTGTTGTTTTATTATTTCATTCTTACAAGGCTTTGGTCAGGCCAAGGTTATCGTAGAGGAGTAGATGAAACTGGCCCACAGTTCCACACGCTGGGTTGGAACCTGAAACTATGTGATTACAAAGTGAACTTTGTAATTATAGCCATGCCTGCACTTTTAATATGTATATAAATTTATATATAGATCCTTAAAGACTCACTCATGCCAGGGGGCATCCTGAATGCTAGGACGGAGATTTTCGGACCATGACTGCATTTTAGAAAATTCCTGTTGGCCTTTTGGAATCCGCATGGCAGCACCACAGCTGGAAAGCAATAGCCAAGGCCAAAGGGAGACAATCATTTACCTTCATGGCGCTTTGGTGACCGCAAGATGGCAGCATGGCCGAAGATTGATGGACAATGACAAAGGGAGATTATCACCTAAGGCTTTACCCTTAAAAACGAGGCCTTTCCCCCTCCATATTTTAAAGAGGTCTCAGGCCAGCAGTGTTTGGGGTCTGAAGATATGCCATAAGACTAAGAGCAAGAAACCCAGGGTAATTCCATAAACCAGCCTACCCCCACTATAATATATAGAGAGAGAGATTATATGCAGGTAGTTGTCCTTCCATACAGGCTTGTCCCCTGTATCCCTCTCCAGCTGAGCGTTCTTAATCTTGCAGGCTCATGGGTGCTGGTGCCATGTAAAAGCACCTGGGCTGGTGCTACATAGAAACACCCAGTACACTCTGTAAAGTGGTTGGCATTAGGAAAGGCATCCAGCTGTAGAAACCATGCCAAAACAGACATGGAACCAGGGCAGCTCTTCAGCTGGCCAGTTCCTGTCAAACCCATACCAGCATGGAAAACAGACATTAAATGATGATGATGATGATGATGATGGTGTATGTGTGTGGAGAGAAACAGATACATTACATATAGATATATCTTAAATAGATTATATGTAATGAAGAATGAGAAAGGTCCATGGCTGCCCTCTTATCTCCAGACAATAAGCCTGTCCTGGACATAAATGCATTTTACTCTTCTTCTATAAGTCTAAGCTCCTTGGTTTCTTCCTGTTTCTGTTGTGCCCGTAATTCAAAGGGTCAGCCTTGTCACACTGAATATCCCCGAGAACTATGTTAAGGGTACACGTGTCTGTGGAGTGCTCAGCCACTTGCACGTTAATTTCACGAGCAGGCTGTTCCGTTGATCGGATCAACTGGAACCCTCAATGCCGTAAGCAACGGAGTGCCAACAACAACAATTTACTGAAAAATCTAGGGAATCAATTCGTTAGAAATAAATTAAAGAAAGGGTTAAAGCTAAATTACTGCCAATTTAATTACCAGCTTCATCATTTCATTTATATTGCTGAAACTCTTACAGTTAATTATCTAAATGATTTCTTTTTTAATCTTTTACCAGAGAAGAGTTGGATATAGACATAAAAGACATTTATTACAAACTGAGATGTGTGATGTTTCCACTTCCACAGCTGGGGTTTAACCGGAAAATCGTACGAGATAACCCTGACTTTTGGGGACCCCTTGTCGTAATTCTCCTTTATTCATTGGTTTCTCTCTATGGTCAGTTCAGAGTAAGTGCACAACAATTTCTTTATCTTTTAGTTCCAAAATATAAGCTTTTGTGTTGACCAGGTGTGGAAGTTTTGTTGGTTTTTTCAGGTTTAAAATTCAAAAAAGTTTCATAATCTGAAATTTTAATGAAAAAAGAAAAAAAATTTATTAAAACTTAATTTTTAATTGAAGTTTAAAAACAAAAACTGAATGACAATCTGAAATTCAAATTAGTGATTTCAATTTGATTTTTCAGTATAAATTTTTTAATGTTTTCAGATTTATAAATGGAAGAATGAAATTTCATTTCATTTCAGTAATCAATCTTTCTCAATTAACACTATGTCTGGTTTCCTATTATTATTATTATTATTATTATTATTATTATTATTATTATTATTATTATTATTATTATTATTATTATTATTATTATTATTATTATTATTATTACTACTACTACTACTACTACTACTACTATTATTATTATTATTATTATTACTATTATTGTTATTATTATTATTATTATTATTATCAATATTATTATTATTATTATTATTATTATTATTATTGTTGTTGTTATTACTATTATCAATATTATTATTATTACTATTATTGTTATTATTATTATTATTATTAGGTTGTTTCCTGGATCATTACAATATGGGTTTTTGGATCTCTGATTGTTTTCACATTGGCAAGAGTTCTTGGGGGAGAAGTAAGTAAAGATAATAATACCAACTTTGAATGTTTCTTGTAGAACTAAATCTATGCAAAGATCTTTGTAACCGACTCGGTGAATACAGAAATGGTAGCAGGAAAGTATTCGAGTACGTTTAGAATGGATGCTTCAAAGAATCAGTTTGAGTCATTATAACAGAAGATATATATATATAAAAAAAAAAACAATCTTAGCTGCTTGAGAAAAATCTAGAATACAGAGGCAGTTGGTTGATTTCTTAGAAGCAGCATGTCTTGCACCAGAAATATGTTATGTTTCAGCTTTGATTAAGAACATTCTGTGCATTCAACCATGTAGCATTTGGTTGTATTGTATGTAGCAGTCAGCATGTCTTGTGTTGTCCATTCTGTTCTTCTATGATTCTGTTTTCGTAGTTAGAACCCCTTGAGATGAGATCTGAAACTAGGGACAGACCATTCTAAGCACAAAAGATTTGGTAAAAGTCACACCAAGAAAGTTTATAAAAAGAAGGAAGAATTAGTAACTGTAATTGACCCTTTTGGTACCAACCCAACTGGTTTTGTGGTACAAACTTCATGTCTTAACCCTTTTAATATCTAAACTGGCCATATCTGGCTTAAATAATTTATCTGTGTTTATGTTAACACTGGCCAGATCCAGCCTCTCACACCTCAACAATGAAATCTCAAAGCTACAAGATGATGCATGATGAATTCAAAACAATGTCAATAAATAAACATTACATTTGACAAAGTAATAATGAAGAAGTTTTAATGTCCAAGTATTTAATTGTTAGGATCAATTTTAAAACCTTTCTTTCTCTCTTCCAGGTAACTTATTCACAGTGTTTGGGTGTGATAGGATATTCCGTTTTACCACTAGTTATTATGGCATCCATAATGCCAGTTGTTCATTCTTTGCCACTTGTCAGTACTGTTTTCAAAGTAAGAATGTTTTACTTATCTTCACATTGGTTCTTGTTCTTTTGTTTTTCTTTTAGTTTTTTGTTTTTAGTTTTTTGGGTGGGTTTTTTCCATTTCTTTCAAACAAAGTATTAATTTAATCCAACAAAGTCTTGCAAAACAAACTGCTTTTATTTTCCCCAAATAATAAAAAAAATCTCAGCAAGTTTCTCTAATTTCATATGCAAAATTAAAAGATATATGGTAGAAAAGAGGTCATATGCCCACAGCCATTGGAGTCTGGCGGAGGCAACTAGCCTAGTGGTTAGAGCAGTGGACTCGCGGTCTAGGGATCGCAGGTTTGAATCTCAGACCGGGTGATGTGTGTGTTTATGAGCAAAACACCTGTTCTGTTTGGCTCCAGCAGAAGGTAATGGCGAATTTCTGCTGACTCTTTTGCCACAACTCTCTCTCACTTTTTTCAATGAAATCGGGAAACTGGCCGTTATGAGCCAGGCATGGTTCAAAAAGGAACAAACAACAACATTGGAGTCTGACGATTCGTCTATAAAGCAAAGCGCTTTATGGATGTGAAACCATTGGTCACTCTATGACCGAATGTATATTTAAGTGCGTGTAAATATTGCAGCCACTCATGTCTGGTCCAGTTAAGAGTACCTCTGATACATCGGACGATATGATATGCTTGAGAAGACCTGTTGAGTCAAATAAAACCAAGATCATAGCTGTGGCCAGTACCCCCTGACTGGTTCCCGTGCCAGTAGCATGTAAAAAGCACTATCCAAATATGGTCAATGCCAGGCCCACCTGACTGACTCCTGTGCCAGTGGCACATAAAAAGCACCCGCTATATTCTCAGAGTGGTTGGCATTAGGAAAGGCATCCAGCTGTAGAAACATTGCCAGATCAGATTGGAGCCTGGTGCAGCCACTGGCTCCCCAGACCTCTGTCAACCCATCCAACCCATGCCAGCATGGAGAACAGACATTAAACAATGATGACGATGATGATATATTCTGAAATAGAGTACAAGGCTTATTACATTTTATCACATTTATTTCCTTTATTAAATATTATTAAAATCATTAATCTTCTAATTCCCTTTTTGTTTTTTTTCTTTCATTTCAGTTCATTGGTGTTGTGTGGGCAGCTTACAGTGCTGGTTCTCTCCTCTGTGTTCAAGAGTTACAACAGAAGAGGCCCCTTCTCCTCTACCCCATCTTCCTTTTGTACATATATTTCTTTTCTTTATACACTGGGGCTTAAACACAAGTGGGTGTGGCATTTGGAATAAAACTTACTGGGATGTAGGAATATTGATTTTATTTTTCCTATACTGTTTATCTTCAAATAATTAATTCAAATGATATATATTGCTTAGATATACATTATCAT
>NC_068991.1:71571427-71572928 GCF_001194135.2 Octopus bimaculoides
TATATATGTATGTATGTATGTATAAATATGTATATATATTTGTGTATATATATATATGTATGTATGTATGTATAAATATGTATATATATTTGTGTATATATATATATGTATGTATGTATGTATAAATATGTATATATATTTGTGTATATATATATATGTATGTATATATATTTGTGTATATATATGTATGTATGTATGTATAAATATGTATATATATTTGTGTATATATTTATATATATAAGTATATATTCGTGTATGTATATAAGTATATATATATATGTATATATATATATTTGTGTATATGTATGTATATGTATATATATTTGTGTGTATATATAAGTATATATATAATATACATGTATATATATATACATATATTTATATATATATATATGTATATATATATATATATATATATATATATATATATATATATATATATATATATATATATATATATATATATATATATATATATATATATCTGTGTGTGTATGTTTATAAGTATGTATGTGTGTGCATATGCACATGTTTGTGTGCGTGAGTGCATGTGATCCTTTTCTTGCACCGTGTGATTTGCAAAAGATTTGATCTGTGACCACACTGCTAAACGTGACACACTGACATTGAATCTCAACTCAACATCCATTCAACCTTCTTTGCTATTATTTACCAGTGGACTATGATGCTTCAAACTAAATACATTTGGGTGGAAATATATTACTATTAAGAGTGTCTATAACACCATATATATCTATGCATGTAGTGTGTATGTGTCTGTGTAAATGTGTATGAATATATGCATTTATATTGTATGTGTGTGTGTGTGTATGTATATATGTATGTATAGTTGAAATGAAAGAATGTGGCACACAACACATTTAGTAAGAGTTAAATATATTATTATTTAAAATGGTTTGATTTAGCCCCGTGAGACTTAAAATTTGATGGGCTGCTTATGGGCTAGGTTTCAGTAAGGAGCTTATGAAACTCTAAGTCGCATGGGGCCGAATGAAACTGTTTTAAATAATAATAATAGTAGTGCATGTGTATATATATATACATACATACATAATTTCTTTATTTGTGAATTAAGGCTACCATTGGTTTCATGTTAGTATCTTAACAATTTTTCTTCAAGCCGATCACATGGAGAATGGTGTTTGCCTCCATTTTGGAAAATAGTCTCGCTTCGTTCACAGGATTTTGTCCCTTGATTCATTGTTTCATTCACATGCGAATTTATGAGAAATCTCATGCACGAAGAGAGACAGTTTTCCAAAATGGAGGCGAACAACTTTCTCCATGTGATTGGCTTGAAATATTGTTAAGACACTAGGATATTTTCCCACTTTTCTTAACATGAAACCAATGGTAGCCTTAATTCACAAATAAAGGAATTATATATCCACCAATGCGGTGTTGAGCACTCATTCCATCATTCAACATTTACATATATACATACATATCAATACACACACACACACACACACACACACAT
>NC_068991.1:71575477-71583942 GCF_001194135.2 Octopus bimaculoides
ATATATATATATATATATATATATATATATATATATATATATACACACACATACACGTATGTATATGTGTACACACTCATGCTTACATAACCATTTCAATGAATCAATGCTGACAGATACAGACTTTACAACATGCCTCAGTCGTTTAATGTGAAATTTTTGCCTAAAATTTTTCACCCTTCCTGGGCCTATTTCTTTATTTGAACAAATGTTTGTATTGTTTATTTTCTTATTTTGATCTAAATCAGAAGTTAATTAAAATCATTTAATCTTATCTGTACTAACATTTTTGTTACAGTATTCTTCTGGCTGTTTATATTTTTTTTATTATTATCATTATTTACAATCTGGGTATATTTTTGTGTTTAACCAGGAAATAACATATTTACTTTAATAAATGGGCTTTTTTTTTCCTTTTGTTGCCCTGTTTTCTATTGAACTTGTTGTTTTTAGCTTTCATACAACAGTCCCTCTGTGCAGTACCTTGGGCAAGTGTCTTCTATTATAGCCCCAGGCCAACTAAACCCTTGTGAGCAAATTTGGTAGACAGAAACTGAAAGAAGCCCATTCTGTGTGTGTGTGTGTGTGTGTGTATATATATATATATATATATATATATATATATATGTGCATTAAGATATTATAATGGTAAATTAGTATATTATGATATATTCAATATACTATAATAAAGGTGGCTATAGCAATTAAAAGGCAAAATACACAAATAAGGGTGCAAACAGTACCTGTAATTGCTAAACATAACAGCTAAAAAATATAACTCTATATATATATATATATATGTATATATATATATATATATTCATTATGTATTTAGGAGTTAGTTGTAATTTACTTATTGATTTTATTTACCGATACGGTTGTACATTGGGTAAATGTGTTTGAAAGTTGTGGTTTCTTTGGTTTGTTGGTTCCCAAACAACACTTATTTTAGTGTTGTTGACAACCACCGGATTGAATGGTACTGCTGAGATGTCGAAACCATAATGATATCCATGGGGCAGCTGATGATGGCGGTATGTTGGATTGTTGCTATGGCTGTGAAATAGTATTATAACACATCCTTTTGATATATATATATATATATATTGGGTTGTCCTGAAAGTTCGTGCCGATTTATAGTAGCTTGCCTTTCTACTTATTTGCCATGAAACCACCTCAATTCTGGGAAGAGGGTATTTTCAAGTTAAAGGAAAGATGGAGACGCATTGTGCAACAAAATGGTTCATATTTGGTTGATTAAAAATGTAAGGGCAAGTATTTATTGACCTTTTTCTTTCCTTTAAAAATCGGCACGAACTTTCCGGACAACCCAATAATTTAGGATTTTCGTTTCTTTAAATACAGAATAATCACTGGCATAGCTCTATAGCCATGAAGTCTGTTTTGTAACCCTGTTGGTTTTGAGTGTCAATATATAACCAGAAGTATTGGTTGTGATATTTACGATATGCTATATGTAAATCGGGGCAGTAGGCCAACTGTTCCGTTATCATATCACCAACATTGATATGAACCAACTTGACTGTCTCCACTGAAGTACTTTGACAAAGATAAGAGACTTCGAGGCACAATGTGTAATATTTATAGGGAAATAGTATTTGTATTCCCAAAGCAATAATATTGGTAAAGATGAGTGTGCTATCGAAGTTTTCGTGCTTGGCTCTTAGTCAGGTTTTGTATTTACGAAAATTCGGAAATAGAAAATATATATGAAAAAAGAAAAAAAATACTAGTTTCTTTAAAGGTAAATAACTCTGTGATAGTAAAAGAGACTTATTTCCCTTGAATATTCAGGCGTTAACTTTGGAGAAAAATGAATTGTTTTGGTGGAAAATCGAATAAATATGTTATATATGGAATTAAAAGAGGAACATAATAATGGTACAGAAGATGGTAGACGGGTGTTGGAAAAAAATAAGGCAGACGGCTGAAGAGTAAAGATAACAAGTGAAGTGAAGCAATGCCAGATCTCGAACCAGTTATGTGATTTTAGTGCAACTTTTCCACTTCCATAACACGCACTTTTCGAAGTGTCAGTATTTTCGAAATTACTCTAAGCTTACATGAGGATCTTAGCTATGCCAGTTTATTTTATGGGGTGAAGTATGGAGTTTCTTTTTTCTCCTGTGCACATATCACATCTTTCACTTCCATTTTATAGAATATGGATCTGCCGATGATTTTTCCTCTTAATGTTGTTGGTTCCAGTCAAATCTAGGTTGTGTTCCATAGAGGTGATCTCTGCCTTATAAATAATGACTTGAGTATCACGCACGAAATCATGGGTAGCGCATGTCTGTTCACGAGCAGAAGTTGTGGGGGAGCATCATAGCCCTGTGTTGAAAGGAATTCTTTAGGGTTTGAATAATTCATCTCTGGAAACGGGTGTTTCGTTCGACATCCTTAGGTAATCCTTATTCAGGGACCTTTTGAGCGGGATGGGCTACTCGATCTGAAGAAAATTCTAACTGGGCCCCACCTCGAAGGTCATGCGCTGTTTATCTTGATATGAGATCACCGTGTTGCGCACATATGGTTGTGATGCATGCGCCTGGTGTACCCTTATCAGCCGGGTTGTCATGATGGGTGTACTGGGCTTTAGTCGAGCAAATCGACACCAGGACTTATTCTTTGTAAGCCTAGTACTTATTCTATCGGTCTCTTTTACCGAACCGCTAGGTTACGAGGACGTAAACACACCAGTATCGGTTATCAAGCGATGTTGGGGGGGACAAACACAGACACACATATAGATATATACGACGGTCTTCTTTCAGTTTCCGTCTACCAAATCCACTCACAAGGCTTTGGTCGGCCCGAAGCTATAGTAGAAGACACTTGCCCAAGGTGCCACACAGTGGGACTGAACCCGGAACCATGTGGTTTGTAAGCAAGCTACTTACCACACAGCCACTCCTGCGCCTGGAAATAAATGAAGTAAGCATGCTCTGTTTGATGTGCAATGTAAGTGTGCATGAAAGATATAGTACAAAGGCAGAAAGTGGAAAACTGGGCATAAGAGGAATCAGGTATAGCGTGCAAGAATGAATACTGCGCTAGTATGGACATCTGATGCGTATGGATGAAGACACATGTATGAAGAAGTGTAATATAAAATTGGATGGAACTTACGGAAGAGAGAGACTAAGGAAAACATGGGGATGAGGTGGGGAAACTGATTTCAGTACCTTGAGCCCTGACATGCGGTTCCCCGAGAAGACCCGCCCGCGTCAACGAAACTGAGTTCCTGTAGAGCTGTGTGCGCGCGCGCACGTGCGCAACTGAGTCCTCCACCCAATGTCCACCCTCCTCGAGACACCCACCACCATCACTACGCCCCCTCCCCAACTACAGTTCTTCATTGATACTACGTTTCTTACTACTCAGAACAACATCGCATGTTATCTATTAAAACTGAAAAAAACAAAAACAAAACACAAATAAAACGGCACTCCGTCGGTTACTACGACGAGTGTTCCAGCTGATCTGATCAGCGGAACGGTCTGCTCCTGAAACTAACGTGCAAGTGGCTGAGTATTCCACAGACATATGTACCCTTAACATAGTTCTCATGGAGATTCAGCGTGGCACAGAATGTTACTTAACTGGCCCTTTGAATTACAAGTATACTCGTTTATCGCCAGCTGAGTGGACTGGAGCAACGTGAAATAAAGTGTCTTGCTCAAGGACTCAACGCGCAAGACACCAGGTATCGATCTCACGACCTTACGAATGTGAGCCGAATACCCTTACCACTTAGCTACGCGCTTTCACTCCATTAATACTAACCTCCACCTATACTTCCATTGAACCCTACCCTCACCCTCCACTATGGCACCAAATTATTTCACTTTCCTTATCCCCATGCGTCTCACCTTCCTCCATACACTGCGCCTGATCTCCCTTTCTCTCTCTTCCCCATCCATCTCTGCAACCTACCCACCAACATGTCGTCTTTCTTTCACCCTAAACCTCTTTGCTATATCATGCTTTCTATTCTGCCGCCTCGCATCAGACATCCCCTACACCACTCACTCACCCTTGGCACCCTTGCCCCATTCATTCCTACCCACCTCGCACATTGAAGGTCCTTCTTGCACCTCTTCACCGCTTATATCACTTTCCATCTCCGCCCCTATCTTCTCTTCTAAAACGTGGGCAGTCAACAAATGTCTTCAAGATCTGGAGGTCGGACGAAATTTCAAACATAGAAGTGAAGGGGATAAAACGAACCGAACTCCCATCAATCGGTCCTCCAAGCTGCCTTGCAAGACAAGTGTTAGACAAGCAACCTGAAGGAAAGAGATTAATTGGACGACCTAAGATGACCTGGAAAGGACGTATGGAGGATGAGGCGGAATCAAGGACGTAGCCCAGGATCGCGTCCGCTGGCATGAAATAGTCGCGGTCCTACGATCCTTAATACCGGAATAATGTGGTTTAACTCTAACTCTACCTCTACAGCAAGAAACCTGTTCTGCTCTGGCCCTTTTCTCTCGTATTTAAGCCCTCCCGATTCCTTATCCTCCTAGCAAAAGTTCTCCTTTCCCACACGAGGTGTGTAGTCTTGCAATCTGCATGGCGATCCCGCTAGTGCTGATGAATCGGAAAAAAAAAAAGCACCCGGTACATGGAGTAAAGCGGTTGGTATTAGGAAGGGTATCCAGCCTTAGAAACAATGCTAAACAAACACTGAAGCACGATACGGTCCTTGGGCCCAGCGGATCCTGTCAAACTGTCCAACCATGCTAGTATGGAATATGAACATTAACTGATGAAGATGATGACGATATACCACATGGTTCCGGGCTCAGTCCCACTGCGTGGCACTTTGGGAAAGTGTCTTCTACTATAGCCTCGGGCCGACCAAAGCCTCGTGAGTGGATTTGGTAGACGGAAACTGTAAGAAGCCCGTCGTATATATGTATATGCATATATATATATATATATGTGTGTGTGTGTGTTTGAGTGTCTGTGTTTGTCCCCCCAACATCGCTCGACAACCGATGCTGGTGTGTTTACGTCTCCGTAACTTAGCGGTTCGGCAAAAGAGAACGATAGAATAAGTACTAGACTTACAAAGAATAAGTCCTGGGGTCGATTTGCTCGACTAAATGCGGTGCTACAGCATGGCCGCAGTCAAATGACTGAAACAAGTAAAAGAGTAAAGAGTAAAGTGAGTATACGTATGCATATATTTCCATACATTTCCATACATTCCATACATTACATATACACACACAAAGCCTACGTTTCAAAGTGAGTGCGCGTGCGTCTATAAATAGATAGATATCCACATAGAAGGAGCACTCCGTCGGTTACAACGACGCGGGCCCCAGCTGATCCGATCAACGGAACAGCCTGCTCGTGAAATTAACGTGCAAGTGACTGAGCACTCCACAGACATGTGTACCCCTAACGTAGTTCTCAGGGAGACTCAGCGTGACAAGGCCGGCCCTTTGAAATACAGGTACTACTCATTTTTACCAGCTGAGTGGACTGGATAATGTGAAATAAAGTATCTTGCTCAAGGACACAGCGCATCGCCGGGAATCGAACTCACGATCGTGAGCCGAATGCCCTAACCACTAAGCCACGCGCCTTCACAGATATCCACATCAGAAGCATGTAAATGATATACTTATAAGCATGATAGTATAACAGATGGCGTTAAATTAATAACTTTCAACATCTTAATAATATAATCGATGTATTTGTCTTTATTCTTCCAACCTGCGCAATTTCGTTTTGTGCAAGTTCGCGCACAAGAGCTGTATCAGTGATGGGAAATACACTAAAGTTGAGTTAGTTCCGTTGTTGTTCCTTGCTACACTTGTCCAGTAACGTTAACAGTATCATCACATTGCTGTAGTTTGGTTTCATTGTATATTATTTTGACCTAAAATTGTCGGATAACAACGTGTACTAATTCTATCTTATTCTTTCGTGTGATTGTAATTCGGCTGAGGTGTTTATTCATGCAGAAATACGGTGAAGAAAAGTATTATGTGTGAGAATTGTCAAAAACCCTTCATAGATAGATTGTTACCGTTCTTTAATTCCATTTCGGCATTGATCGAGTAGAACAATGGTCACAGTGTTCTAACCTTTTCCATCAAGCTTTTTGACACTGATTATGCTAGATTGTGTGAAGGCGCAATGGCCCAGTGGTTAGGGCAGCGGACTCGCGGTCATAGGATCGCGGTTTCGATTCCCAGACCGGGCGTTGTGAGTGTTTATTGAGCGAAAACACCTAAAGTTCTACGAGGCTCCGGCAGGGGATGGTGGCGAACCCTGCTGTACTTACTCTTCCACCACAACTTTCTCTCATTCTTACTTCTTGTTTCTGTTGTGCTTGTAATTCAAAGGGTCAGCCTTGTCACACTGTGTCACGCTGAATCTCCCCGAGAACTACGTTAAGGGTACACGTGTCTGTGGAGTGCTCAGCCACTTGAACGTTAATTTCACGAGCAGGCTGTTCCGCTGATCGGATCAACTGGAACCCTCGTCGTCGTAACCGACGGAGTACCAACACACAATACTAGATTATATTATCCAATAAGCCGTTTTTTTTTGTTTTTTTTTTAACCTTTTAAAATATTTCAAAGACGTCAAAGTATGATTTGAGACTGATATGTTTCATAATTTTAACAGGTGGACTCGTTAGTTCGCTGAACAGCAATGAGTGGATATAAATTTCGAAGTAGAACAGTTTTTGGGCAGCACCGTCAACGAAATTACCATTGGGCTGTGAGAAATTGGCGCGTGCGTAAAATGCGGCATGTTGGCATGTTTTGCAAGGTTCTCTTGTTAGTTGGGGTCTTGGGATGATTTCTTACCATTGCCACAGCTTTATACTTGCATCAACTACAAAACCGGCAAATTCTTCCTTTCTGCTTTAATAATAATTACTCCATTTGGTGAAATCAGAGTCGAGAGAATTTCTTTCTCTTTCTTTTTACATTCAATTCATTCAACCGAATTTATGTTTTGCTGATTTCCTTTTTTTTTGTTTTGTTTTCAATTTCATTCACCAGAAAGAAAAAAAAGGAATAAGTGAATATACATAAATACTATACACATATTTATATATTTCTGTAAAATTTCTCCAACTCATCGCAGCATAAAAATCAAGAACAGCGTAATCTTTATATATATATATATATATTTTGAAACCCAGAACCACATATACATATCTCTATATATTTAATTAAAAAAAAATAACGCAACTGAATTACCGAAAATGGATACAGATGTTCAACAACTCATAGCAGCCGTGGACACAGTAATGAACCCAGCTGTGAGCCAGCAGGAACGAATTTTAGCGCACCAGGTGAGATAATTAATTAAGGCATTTACGAAACTATTTCCTTTCTTTTGGCAGAATAAAAGACAAAAGTGAAATTCAAATGCACTCATTTTGTCTTCTATTACTGTAACAAACATGACCTTTCATGCTTACACTTGTTTAACTATATACATCCATACATACATATATATATATGTGTGTGTGTTTATTATGGAAAAAAGAGGTAAATCGAATTATTCCGTCATATTTAAAGGTTTCGTGCGATCGACATTACAGTTAATCGCACTCACCGGCAAGTCTGTATGCCAACTTGAACTAGATACCACACATATATAATGTAAATATATATATATATATATTATGTTTAAGGTTTAGAAAGTGGGCGAAATTTCCTTATGTTTTCTGCAATTTAGTCGACGATGTGAGTTATCTATATCGGGCATATATTTTGTAAACACTTTCGTTTTAAAGCAAGATTGCTTAGTTTCGTTCGAATTCTTTAATGCCGGTAACGAACCAATGAGGCAGCCTCTAGTGGTTGCTCAACATGCTAGAAACAGCAGCCAGATTCCGTTCTCCCACTCCCCCCCCACTTTCAAATCATACCGTAATGTCTTCAGAAAAGTGCACGTTTAATTAATGTGATCGAAAAAATCCGACAGAATGGTCGCAGCTGCAAAGTCTCTTATTATAGACTTGCTCGGTCAAGGTTCTCCTCGGACTAATCAACAGCGACAAAATATTTTCAAATATTTGCCACCCGCATCTGATTTTTTTCTTTTTTTTTTTTTCAAATATATTTTCTCACGTCTCTATTCTCTGCTTGATATTCCTACATCTCACCCGCTTTTCTTTCCTTTTCTCTCTCTCTCCCGTTCTTTCTCCTCATTTTCTCTATTTCTGTCTCTTTTTTTTTTTTCGTTATCTTTCTCACCCTTGTTCTGTCTCTCTCTCTTTCTCCCCTTCTCTGCCGCCAAATTTCCAAACAGCCATTGCTCCTTACTGTTAATCTTTGCTTCATTATTGTATATAAATATATTATAAAATAACTTTAACAACCACATGCGATATACTGCAGGTATTTTCTTCTTCCCATTCTTAACCAAGTCACAAACGAACGACACGAATCTGAAAG
>NC_068991.1:71584316-71585482 GCF_001194135.2 Octopus bimaculoides
ATGTGTGTGTGTGTGTGTGTGTGTGTATATATATACTTTTTTTTTTCATTTTTGATCTGTACAAAGTTACAAAACGGACTCAAGGACCCAGAGTGTCGTGTATGGCTCTTATGAAATTGATTTAAAATCTGATAACGTGGATTCAGGTTGTTAAGAAGCATACACGAAACTCTCTGCCCTCGAGTCATTTTTGTAACTTTACCGATTACGTATATATATACACATACCACACACAGTTCTATTTCTCTTATCTGGCCAACCAAATCTCTGTGCGTGTATGTGTATACATACACACATACATAAATACATAAACGCGCGCACTTGACTATGTCAAGGTAGAGTGACCGGCTAAAACATCTCTTTTGCTTATTACAAAATTGAAGTTAAAAGTTACGTCAGTTATTGGAAGGATCCAATGGGCACCAAAGTAACCATTTTATTGGAACGGACGATCGTTTTAGAAAATCTAAAAGACCAGTTCTAAAAGTACAAATTAATTGTGAAACGCCATTATACATACATACATACATACATTCATACATACGTACTTAGAATCGGCAAGAATTAATTCATTTGCGAATAGTGTTTTGTTTTTTTTATTTTGTTTTAATTAATCTTAAATGAAAAATGCCTTTTACTTTTATAAACGTAAATTATCTTTGCTCGCTACGTTTTGGTTTATTAAAAGAAAGAAATATTTTTAAAAAATGTTGCAGAGGACCATTTTAGATGCTACCTGCTTGGTAAATTATTGATACCGCTTCTGTTTCTTCTGTCAAGAAATTATTGGTGACAAAATAAAAAATAAAAACTAACAGTAGCCATGTCTGGAATTTCGCCGGGGTAGGTAGGTAAAGAGAAACAGAGCGCACTACAAGGTGGCTTGATTAATTTGGGGATGGTATAGTATAGTATATATATATTTATAACCTCGAATTGAAGGAACAACCAAAAAAATATTACAATAGATGTCTATTTTAATTAGTAAAAGAATTCTTTTTTTTTTTTTTAATGTAAGAACGATCTCTACATTTTCGCTTCAACGAATTCTAATTCATCTGAATTAGCAAGCAATGGCCACACGTTTGGTCATTGTTCTCAGTTGTTTTTGTGTGTATGTGGAGGCTTTGTGTTCTCTCGCATTCATTTCAGATATCCCTATATAT
>NC_068991.1:71585656-71597036 GCF_001194135.2 Octopus bimaculoides
ATATATATATAATATTATAGATATATATATGTATAAATATTAGTGTTTGTTTTTATATTATAATACAAAACAATTTAACATTAATCTGAAGCATTACTCAATACTTTCGGTAGAGTGCAAATTTTATTATTCTTTAACAAGGCAGTGACTTCGAAGTTTCGGCCAGCTTAGCCATCATTGGGCAGTCCGATATTGCTAGTCTCAAAATTAATGGTAATTAAAATATTTGGAGAGAATTTCCATCGCGTGCTAATCAGATATTGTAATTGTGTCGTTACAAATGGGGAATCCCCGTTCTTCTAAACCACTGACCGGCATCTTCATTAAATAAGCACTTTTTTTTCTTTCTCTTTCATTAAATTAACTCCTTCATTACTGATTCTTCTTCTCTTAGAAACAAGCTGGATGTTCGCTAAGCTTTTAATTTATTTTTTACCTTAATTATATATCAAATTTCCTTGAAATTAAAGTTAATACGTTACGATAACAACACTACCACGTCTGACACGCACTTTCTTTCTACTACTGTACAAATAAAACTGGGGTCCTTTATCGAGATGTTCTCTTTGTTTAAAGGTTTGTGAGACAGAAATCGATTTTCATATTGGGTACAATATAAGGTATTACGGGTGCGGAGATTGGTTCTTTTGTTTAAGGAGCTGTGAGATCAGTGAATCAGTGAAATCTTGCTATTCCTCAGTGGTTGTCTGTTGTTTAGCCCCGATCGAGCAGCCAGGGCTCTGATCAAAGTAGTTCCAACTGTGATCATCCCCCTTCTTGAATTCTGCCATTATCCAATGTATTTTCCTCTTATTTAAGACGGTAGGCTGTGAGACTTGACTGCTATTTCTAACAATTCTGTCTGTCGCGTAGTATCCCCCTTTCATTGCTTCGTTATTTTCTCAGTTGTTGTTCAGCCCCGATTTAAGAAGACGTTCCATGCGTGTACATCCCATCTTTTTTTTTTTTTTTTCAATCTTTAGAACTATATCCTCTCTAATACATCATTCATTTTCTCTTAAGACTGTGATTTGACAGCTATTTCTAGTAGGTCTATTGACCTTTCTCAGAAACTAGCTCACAACACCGGCTGAGATGCAATAAATATTTACCGATCACTCATCTTTATCATTGTTATTAATCGTTTTTAAGGCGGCGAGCTGGCAGAATCGTTAGCACGCCGGACAAAACGCTTAGCGGCATTTCGTCCGTCTTTTACGATCTGAATTCAAATTTCAACGAGGTTAATTTTGCCTTTCATCCTTTCGGGGTCGATGAAATAAGTACCAGTTACACACTGGGGTCGATGTAATCGACTAAACATCCGCACCCCCCAAAATTTCAGGCCTGGTGCCTACAATAGAAAGGATTGTTATTGGTCGATGAAATGAGTACACTGGACCAATTTAATCGGCTCATCTTCTTCCCCAAACTTACTATAGCAGAAAAATTATTATTATTATTATTATTATTATTATTATAGCACGTCTTTCGCCCGTCACTCATTTCTGAGTTCAAATTCTGCCGAGGTCGACTCTACCTTTCATCCTTTTGGGATCGATAAATTAAGTACCAGTTGAACACTGGGGTCAATGTAATTTACTCCTCTCTTCCCCCCAAATTGCTGCCCTTGTGGCAAAATTTGAAACCATTATTATTATTGGAGCCTGGTTCAGCCTTCTGGCTTGCCAGTCCTCAGTCAAATCGTCCAACCCATGCTAGCATGGAAAGTGGACATTAAACGATGATTATTATTATTATTAAGGTATTGAGCTGACTGAATCATAAGCGCGTCGGACAAAAATGCTTAGCACTTCTTTTGGGTTTTTTTTTTTTACATTCATCATCATCGTTTAACGTCCGCCCTCCATGCTGGCATGGGTAGGACAGTTTGATAAGAGCCGGCCAGGCAGAAGCCAGCACCAGACTTCTGTGACTGTTTTGACAGGATTTTTACAGCCGAATGCCCTTCCTGACACCATCCACCCTGCAGAGTTCAAATTCTGCTGGGGTTGACTTTGCTTTTCATCCTGTTGGTGTTTGAAAAAAAATCAAAGTACCAATCTAGTACTAAGTCGATGTAATCATGTTACCCTTCCTTCCCCCAAAATTGCTGGCCTTGTGCCCCCAAAAAAGTTTTTGTGGTAATTACGATTGCAAATTCATATGTAGAGTTTTTGTGCAGCTGCTCTTGTATGAAGCAATCCTGTTAATACAATGCAGAATGGAGGGCTATTCAGATATGGGTTTGTGGTCTTCGTTTACTCCTTTTTATCCCAAACACGAAAGAGCTGCTACATAATCTCTTGATCTGCAAAAAATAGCAACCAAATCTCTCTAAATTCACAACAAACCTAACTGTAATCATCTTGAAAAAAAAATGGGTGGGTGGACGCTTTTGGAAATGTAGTTTAAGTTAAAACTGGGCCTGGGAAGATGAAATAGTGTCAATGTTGTACAAGCAGTATTGTTCATTTCCAATATTCTGTGAAAACATCAGTGGCTATAGGGATGTATTACCTTGTGCTTGGAAACAGGTAAGGGTTGGCCACAGGAAGAGCATCTGGCTGTAGAAAATGTGCCTCAGCATATTTCCTCTGACCCATGTAAGTATGGGAAAGTGGTTGTTAAAATGATGCTGATCCAAAGAAAGGATTGGACAAATTATTTAGTGTAATGTCTGGAAGGTGAGACGTGTTACAGGGAATGAGTGAGGAGACGAGTGGTCATGTGTGGAGAAAGTGTACTATTAGCTTGGTCAGAAGAACAGTCGCTGTCATGTTCACCACAGATGAGACGTAAAGAAGATTCTGTGTGGCTGTGAGCCAATGGTTGCAGTCTGTTGATGAATGAACGATTGTCAAAGATGTGTTAAAGAAGGGTTTGACTCCAGGTGTTTCAGAGGATATTTAAACCGGCCATATCAGGCCAAAAGTATTCTGCTTGTTTTATGTTCAAACTGGCCAAATCTGGTCTCTCACACCAACCCTACAATATCGTTTTAAAAATTGACACCTACCTCATCAAAATCTCATAGCTACAAGATAATGCATGATTAGTTCAAAACAATGTGGATGAAAAAGCATTAATTTTGGCAGAATGCAAACACTAAAGGGTTAAAGGATATAGATGTAACACCTAGCTCCAAATCATTCATCTGAATTGTGTGTGTGCGCGCAGGCGCGCATGCTAGCCTGTTGCATATTTTGGGGGGGATGTAGGTTATGACATTACCCAATCATATTGTCCTGCGCTTCACGAATGCCACATAGATAACTAATGGGTTTTGTGCTTATCTCTGGGGCACCTTGTTTAAAGTGTGATACATCTATTGAATTGTTGGACTCTCTGCGTCTCAATGAAGCTATTCTTCATGAAAGTAGTAACAGACAGATACCCAAAGTGAATGGGATGTGCCTCCTTTTGGCCAGAATGCTAATCTCTCGGATACAACTTCTAGAATTCTTTCTTCCTTCCCCTCTCTGTCTCTCATAGTTAAGTGAACTGGAGTGTACAGAAAGAATAAATGACGTTGCTCAAAGACAAAAGATCTGAAGGAGACTGAACTCAAAACCTTTGAACTTGCCATCTTAGTGCAGGGGTCTCCAAAGTCTCCTGAGGTTACAGTTGAAGACTCTTGCCCAAGGTGCCACACAGTGGGACTGAACCTGGAACCAGACAATTGGAGCCTTGTGCATCTTTATGCTTGCCAGCATGGAAGATGGCTATTAGATGGTGATGATGATACATCATTTAATAAACACGGGATTTAACCCTTTAGCATTCGGATAACTCTGTTAAATTTAACAGTACAATATGTGTGTGTGTGTCTTCAAATGATGGTTGTAAACAAGCATCACTGTAAAACATGTCTGGCCATGGAATCTGGTGAGGGTTGGTGACAGGAAAGGACATCCAGCTGTAGAAAATCTGCCTTGACAAATACAGCCTGGCTCCTGCAAGCATGGGAAAGTGGATATTAAATGGCGAAGAAAGGGAAGAATATTTTAATCATGTTATTAAATGGCTCTCTTTTATTTTTTTCAGGTCTGTGATGAACTGAAGGAAATGCCTTCCAAGAGTATAAAATTTGGTTTGGTTCTGGCTCAGAAAGACTACTCCCCCATTATACGGCATTTTGGTCTCCAGCTTCTAGAGCATTGTATCAAGTAAGTTACACGATCTCTCTCTCTCTCTCCCTCTCCGTCTCCGTCTTTCTCTTTTTCTCTCTCTCTCTCTCTCTCTCTATAAGCCATGATTAACCCAAAACGGTGTGAATAAATAAGCATAACATTTGACAGAGTAATCAGGGCTTTAAAGGGTTTAGACTTCTTATAATTTCTGAGCCTATCTTTTCCATTTCTGATATTGGAAAATAAATGTTAAAAGCAAAAAAGTATTTGATCTCTTCATTTTTTTAACTTATTGTAGATATCGTTGGAATGATTTAACACCAGAAGAGAAAAATCGAATGAAGAAAAGTGCTCTGGAATTAATTTCAACAGTAAGTGATCTTGAGACGGTTTTTTTTTTTTTTGGTTTTTTTTGCATTTTTTAAATTTTATTTGAAAATATTTTTTTTTTTAATGATTTTTCTGAGTTTTTAAGTTTCTCATTAGGTCAGGTGTGTGTGTGTGTTGGTGGTGCCATGTGCCATCACAGCGTGTTGCTGCACTCACTCTTTGTTGGTATATTGCTGGTTCCTCCTGGGCAGAGTCTCAGTGAGTCTACATCTCTGTAAGATACGTCCTCACCTGCCACAACCATGTGGCATGTGGTCGATCAACATGAGCCATCAACACAGCTGGGTGTTCAGTGTAGAGAACTTGGTAAGCAGGGTCTAATTTGGAAAATCAATCCACATGGTCAAACAGTCTCGTGCTCCCGAATCATACAAATCTCAGGATGCATCCCAGCTTCGGAGTAGTCTTTGTCTGTTTCTGTCTCTTTGCAAGTTTTTCATGCTGAAGCAAAATAGTTTAGCTCTTTCATGTAACTACCATGTTTGATGGCATATAAGACTCTTTTTTTTTTTCCCCAAAATATATATTCCAAAAATCACTCTGCATCCTATATCTGATGTTGGGCCTAATTTTGTCTCTGACTCTCACTAATCATCATCATCATCATATGTCCATTGTCCATGCTGGCATGGGTTGGCCAGTTTGACTGGCCTGGCATGCTGGAAGGCTGCAGCAGACTCCAGTCTGATTCGGCATGGTTTTCTATGGCTGGATGCCCTTCCTAACGCCAACCACTCTGAGAGTCTAATGGGTGTCACTGGCACATGTACCAATTTGCATGACACTGGTATCTGCGATTCTGCTCAGCTTGATGGGGCTTCTTCTCAGGCATAACCTAATGCCAAAGGTCTTGGTCATTGCTGCGTGAGGCCCAACTAATTTTAATCCAGTCAGTCACTTCTACCTAGACTGGCGTGGTTATGTGGTAAAAACTTTGCTTCCCAACCACACGTTCTGGGTTCGTTCCCACTGTGTGGCACCTTGTGCCAGTGTATATGTGCTGCTGAAATTGGGGATTGTCTAATATGTCTGCACCTTTTATGCCATCAAATACGATGTATATATTTCTAATAAACAGACTGGCTGTTATGCCATACACCATATATGATATACATTCCTGATTTGGTTTTTTAACTACCAAAGTAACTTAAGAATTATGAATAGAAAGCTTTTTATGAAATCTATGAGATAATGCAAGATTAATTCAAATCAATAGCCATCTGGTTCACCAGTCCTCAGTCAAATCATCCAACCCATGCTAGCATGGAAAGCGGACATTAAACGATGATGATGATAAAGCATAACATTTGACAGCGGAACCTGAATGCTATAGGGTTGAAGGGCAGAGAAGAATATCAATTTTCCTCAAAATCCACAAAACAGTGCCAATAGCAACCACTGTTCCAATACCTAAACTCTTAGACGAAGAACTTCCTATAATTCTGCTCTTGTTTAAAATGTTATTTATTATTGGTGGCTCCTTTTTTATATCTTTTCTTCTCTCTTTTATTTCTTCAGGGAACGCAAGGTATTCTGGTGGAAGAACATCATATAAAAGATGCAGTGTCTCGAATAACTGTAGAAATTCTTAAAAGAGATTGGCCCCAACTTTGGGCAACGTTACTAAAAGACTTGGAAATTTTAAGCCGTCTAGGGGTTTGTGTTTAATTTTTTTAAATTTTTTTTTTTAGCTTTTGTGTGATATTATCAACATTCTTTATGTCCACTCTTCCATTCTGGCATAGGTTGGACTGGGTATTTCAATACAGGCATGGCTGTCTGAAGTTTGCTTCACAACCACATAGTTCTAGGTTCAATCCCATTATATGGTACCTAGAGCAATTGTCTTCTTTTGTTCTGGGCCAACCAAAACTTTATGGATTTAGTAGATGGAAGCTGAAAGAATCCCATTGTACAGTTTGGCATCATATAATAATTGTAAATGATGGCATTGTTGTAGAAGCTGTGTCATTCAATTCCAATATTCTGCAAAGAACATGTTTGGCCATAAGTTTGATAGAATTTATTGAGGCAGATTTTCTACGGCTGGGTGGGTGCCCTTCCTGTTGCCAACCCTCACTTATTTCCAAGCAAAGTGATATTGCTTCCACAACCAGACGTGATTTTTTGCGGAATATTGGAAGTGAACAACACCTCCTGTATGACAGTGACACTCATTTACATCTATCACATGATGTCATGGCAAGGAGACAAACATGCAAACACACACACACACATACATATATTTACTATGGGCTTCTTTCAGTTTTTTTATTTCTGTATTGCCCACAAGGGGCTAAACAGAAAGGACAAACAAGGACAGACAAACAGATTAAGTCGATTACATCGACCGCAGTGTGTAACTGGTACTTAATTTATCGACCCAAGCGGATGAAAAGGCAAAATCGACCTCGGCGGAATTTGAACTCAGAACGTAACGGCAGACGAAATACTGCGAAGCATTTCGCCCAGCATGCTAACGTTTCCGCCAGCTTGCCGGCTTTTTTCAGTTTCTGTGTACCAAATCCACTCACAAGGATTTGGTTGGCCCAGGGCTATAGTCAAAGATAACTAAGGTGTCACACAGTAGGACTGAGCCTGAAACCATACAAGGTCTGGTCAGTAAGTATCTGGACTGTTACCATAGTAACGAAGCTAAAGCACACAGATTGACCTTGACTTCTGTTGTGCATGCGCACCAAGTTTTAACGTTCCAGCTCACTTTCGCTGTTTACAGCAGTGCTTGGAAGGAAGGTGTGTAGCGTGTGATCGTCACATTGATCACGATAGAGAAAGTTGTCATGGCGATACCTGCTCAGAAGCCTATACAAAGTTGCAGAAGTGTATGGAGAGGGGTGTATGAGCCACACAGAAGTATATGAGTGGTTCAGAAGTTTCCAAGATGGCTGTTCTGGGAGACTCGCAACCAGCAGAACTGAGAAAAACGTTGCAGATGTGAGGGGAGAAATCATTGAACCACCATCCGTAGGTTATCAGAAGATGTGCAGATCAGTTACGGTTCAGTTCAGTCCATTATCACTGAAGATTTGGGTGTGAGACGTGCGTCTGCCAAGTTTGTTCCAAAACTGCTTTCAGCCAACCAAAAAGACACTCGGGTTTCAGTTGCACAAGATCTCCTTGATTGTGTCGAGAACGATGAAAACTTTTTGAAAACTTTGCATAGGCCTCTGAGCTGGTGTCACCAAGCTTTTGGCAAAATTTGATGCAGATTCTCTGCTTCTGCTCAACTTTACTTGTCGTGGTCAATGCGACGATCACACGCTACACACCTTCCTTCCAAGCACTGCTGTAAACAGTAGTGAGCTAGAATGTTAAAACTTAGTGTGCATGCTCAGCACAGTTCAAGGTCAATCTGTACTAAGCGACTTTACTCTGCATTCTGTAGCTTTGTTACTATGGCAACAGTCCGGATACTTATTGATCAGACCACATACGGTTGGGAATAAAATATTTGTTGAAAAATGTTTGGGAAAATGCTGAACTAAAGATTTTTTAAAATTGAGATCTTAAAACCAAGGTGCCATGTAAAAAAAACACCCAGTACATTCTGTAAAGTGGCTGGGAACTCGGTGCAGATCCTGGCCTTGCCAGTTCCTGTCAAGCCGTCCAACCCATGCCAGCATGGCAAACAGACGTTAAACAATGATGATGATGAATGATTTATCTTCTTTTTCTCTCTTCTACAGGAAACTCAGACTGAGCTGGTTCTTATGGTCTTTCTACGAGTTGTCGAAGATGTCATTGCATTTCAGAGCATTCCACAACAGCGGCGACGAGAAATCCAACAGACACTAACGGCTAACTTAGGGGACCTTTTTAAATTTTTCTTGGCCAAACTCAATTATCATAAAGGACAGTATCAATCATTGGTAAGTCAAAATCAATGCCTCACCTGATATTTATTATAATCATACTTACAGACACTGGCATGACTTTGTGGTTAAGAAGCTTGCTTCTCAATCACGTGGCCTCGAGTTCAGTCCCACAATGCAGCACCTTAGGCAGGTGTCTTCTACTATTGCCCTGAGCTAACCAAAACCTTGTGAGTGGATTTGGTAAATGGAAATTGAAAGAAGCCCATTGCGCATGTGTGTTTGTGTGTGCTTGTCTTGACATCGTTTGATAGTTGTAAAATGACTGTCACTGTCATACAAGCAGGGTCATTCGTTTGCAATATACTGTAAAAGACATGTCTGGTCATAGAAAAATATTACTGTGTTTGGAAGCAAGTGTAGGTTGATGACAGGGAGAGCATCTGGCTTCCTTAGTAAAAACTCCTTCCATCCCATGCCAGCATGGAAAAGTGGATATTAAAATATGATGAGGAAAAGCTTTTGTACAGTTACTATCTACCAGTTCTACTCACAAGGCATTGGTCAGCCCAATGCGAGAGTAGAAGACACTCACTCAAAGTGGGTTTGAACTCACAACTACATGATTACAAAGCGTACTTCATTACCATACAGATATGGTTATGTATTTCTGAAAGTTCATTCTGCAGGCATGTAGTTCTGGGCTTGATCCCACTGCGTAGTATATTTAGGCAAATTTCTTCTGTAAGAGCCTCAGACCAATCCAACCCATGTGAGATAAAATACAAATCAAATACTGAGGATTGATATAATCAATTGTTCTCTTCCACCCAAAATTTGTAGCCCTGGGCCTATGTAAGAAATTGTCATCATCTTCATCATCATTTGTCTGTTTACCATGCTGATATGGGTTTGACGGTTTGACAGGATCCAGCAAAAGTTGCATTGAGCTTTTCAGTGTCAGCGTTCGGCATGGTTTCTGTGTTCTGGATACCCTTCTTAACGCTAACCACTTTGCAGTGTAAACTGGGTACTTTTTCCAAGCCACTGGCACTTGTGCGATCACTGAGTAACTTTTAAGACAGGAAGATAACAGGGAAAAAGCCCCCCTGTTCAGAGGCTAAAGTATGATAGAGGGGACAAGCACAAGTGTCTTGCTATAAAGGAGATTGACCACCCCACATTATATAAGGGTGGACAGAAGTTGCTTGGAAGGAGGTAAAGATGGTAGAAATGGAGGTACCAAACAAATTCCCAAGGAACTACAAGAAGGTGAGCATAAAAGATGGTACAAACAGTGGATCTAAGGATGGCAGGGAGTAGGGAAGAGAAGGTGGTTAGTTTTATAAGAGTGTGAGAAGAGAAATGACAATACAGTTCTATATTTAAGAGATGAGAATTATTTACATTTGACGGATATTTGTCCTCATCTTGTTTGTTGTTAACACAACGTTTCGGCTGATATACCCACCAGCCTTCATCAGGTGTCTTGGGGAAATTTCAAACCTGGGTTCTCATTCCTAAGGTATTTTTCGATATTATTATTATTATTATTATTATTATTCAGGTCACTGCCTGGAATCAACCTCAGAATCTTGGGGTTAGTAGCCCGCACTCTTAACCACTACACCATATGCCCGTGGGCATAGTGGTTAAGAGCACGGGCTACTAACCCCAAGATTCCGAGTTCGATTCTAAGCAGTGACCTGAATGATAATAATAACATTGAAAAATACCTTAGGAATGAGAACCCAGGTTCAAAATTTCCCCAAGACACCTGATGAAGGCTGGAGGATATATCAGCCGAAATGTTGTCTTAACAACAAACAAGATGAGGACAAATGTAAATAATGTAAGAGAAATGACAAACGATGATTAATTTCTAACCATTTTTTATGTTTCCTTTTCAGCAACAAAGTACAGAGAGAGACTTTCAGATGAGGGCACTGGTTCACTGCCGAGTATGTGAAGCTGTACTACAGACCTTGTGTGGTTTTGTAGAGTGGGTACCAATGAGTCATATTCTTGACGACAATAGTCTTCTTCTACGGTTGTTGTGTCTGCTATTAAATGACAAATCACTCCAGTTAATGGCAGCAGAATGTCTTCTACTTATTGTTTCCAGAAGGGTAACTGACACTATCATAAACTTGTATTTGGTTACCTTATTTGATGGCATATAAAATGCACAATTTTTTCTTTTAAAGAACGTCTGAAAAAAGTCACCTCCGGTCCTGTATGCAAAGTTGCTTTAACCCTTTAGCATCCAAATTACTCTGTCAAATATAATGTTCATTTATTTATATTGTTTTGAATTAGCCATACATTATCTTGTAGCTTTTGAGATTTCAATGATATGATTGTTTGTTCTTAAAATGACACAGTGGAGTAGGTGTGAAAGGCCTAATTTGGCCAGTTTGTACATGAAACAGAATATCTGGGTCAGATATGGTCAGTTTAAATGCTGATAGGTTAAACTATTAGCATTTAAATTTATATCATTCTAAAAATAAACAATCGCATCATCGAAATCTCAAAGCTACAAATACAAGACAAATCTGTTACCATTTGGCACTTAAAATAACTATACCAGGCCTAAATATTGTACCTGTTTTTTCTTTTTTTGTTCAAACTAGCCAGATCTGGCCTCTCACATCTACCCTACAATGTCATTCTAAAAATAATCAATTACATCTGCGTAATCGTTACCAGCGTTGCCTTCTAGCACTTGTGCTGGTGGCACATTAGAAAACCATTCGAGCGAGGTCATTGCCAGTACTGCTGAACTGGCTCCCATGCAGGTAGCACGTAAAAAACACCTTTTTGAGCGTGGCCGTTGCCAGTACCGTGTGACTGGCCTTCGTGCTGGTGTCACGTAAAAGCACCCACTACACTCTCGGAGTGGTTGGCGTTAGGAAGGGCATCCAGCTGTAGAAACTCTGCCAGATCAGATTGGAGCCTGGTGCAGCCTTCTGGCTTGCCAGTCCTCACTCAAATCGTCCAACCCATGCTAGCATGGAAAGC
>NC_068991.1:71597258-71599991 GCF_001194135.2 Octopus bimaculoides
TTAAGACTTAACTCAGAGCAGGAAGTGGAGTCGGGGGCAACAGTGTCCAAGGTTGTTTGTTGAAGAGAGCACCTCAAACACTAGTTGATAAGAAAAGGGACGGGAAGCACAATTTATCGGTTGTTACTACCTTAGGAAACAGTGTATCAAAATATCTGTTTATTCTCAAACCTGGCCTGACTACTCGCAGCAGCAGAGATCATTCTGCTAAAGGTACCTAAGGATCAGAAGTGATGTTGGTATGAAAAAACTGGGTGGCGGATAAAGTATTTCACCAAGTAACAAACCAGTACAGTTTCCATCCAGCAGAGTTCATCCACAAGACTTTCGTTTAACCACCAAAGCATTGCTAGAAAACACTGGGTGAGGTTTAATGTGATGGAATTAGGTTTTGCTTTGCTTTTTTTTTTTTTTTTTTTTTTTTTTCTAGAAAATTAGGCTGGTTACAAGGGGCTTTGCACACGGCCTTCACAGGGTTTCTGGGACGAGTAAGATTAACATTATCACTCTTTAATGTCTAGGTTGACTAGTTCGACAGGAGCCAAGCTCCAAAGTCTGTTTCCATATGGTTTCTATGGCTGAATGCCCTTCCAAATGCCAACCACTTTATAGAATGTACTGAATGACACTGGTACCAGTGAGGTCACCAAGTAATTTGCAAAACCAGACCCTTTAACTGAGGGTGGTAGGACTAGTATTGGCATGGTTATCTTTATTCTTGAACATTAGTAGTTGCAGGGGGGAAAAATGTACAGGGAGGGAATCTGAGATGTTCTGAAGAGATAAGTTTAAACATAGGGCTTATGAAGAAGAATCATGATATTTGAGACATGACAAGTGTTTGAGTAGAGCTGGCATGGAAACAGTTGGCACCAAAGAGCAAAAGCCACTATAATAATGTTAAAGAGAAGAACCAGAGTATCTTTAGGCCAGATGTTGAGGTGTGTCAATAAACAACTTGATGCCAATTAATCAGTTTGTTTTACAAATGTAGATTAGTTAATCTTTAGATATGAAAACCTTTCAAACCTACAGTACTGCACAATCTCATCTCTCATCTCATCTTCTTCGCTCACTTATTCCTGGAAGGGTTGTAGGGGCAGTGTCCTCAAGTACTCCTTCCATGGGGTCTTGTTAGAAGCAACCGTCTCCAATTGATCCAGCTGGACTCATGGATATTAAAAACAGCCAAACTCATGGATGTTATCCTACCATCTTGTTTTGCTAGTAAAACCTATCCAGCAATTCTTTCATGAGACATTTTTACCACATATCCATAGTATTGGAGCTGCGATCTCTCAATTTAGAGAAGTAGTGCCTTTTGTTTTGAACATCTCTATTTTGAGTGTCTCTATTTTAGGTGTCGCTGATCTCTGAGCTTAATGATTTTTCAGAAGAGAATTATGAATAGAAAGTGGATATTTGTATAATGTAATATTTGGGGGTAATGTTGAGTTTTGCTATTTACATAGCATTTGGTCAGTGTTGTATCATAATATTTCATCAATTTCAGGGTCGCTTGGAAGAGAGAAAACCTTTACTGATATTGTTCAGTGACGATGCCATGTCTATTATTTTTACTGCTGCTATGTAAGTTCATTTTTCTTCTCTCCCTTCTCTTTTTCTAAGTATCTACCTCAAAAAAGGTTATCATCACCCCCATTAGCTACAGAAACCAAAAGATACCTGATATGTATGTATGTATAAGTTAGAGGTGTTTAAAGCCTCTAAGGGATATGTAAATCCAAAGGCTCTCCTGGTGATTGCCTTAGTAGGTATATTCCTTGTAAAAGGTATACGGCAGCAGGTAATAAGGTGAGTAAACCGTAGTTTAATTTATATAGAAAATGGAGGAATAATAACAAACAGAAGTGTCTTTTGCACTAGTAAGCCATTATTTAATTAGTAAGGCTTACTATAGCACAAAAGATACATTTCTGTTTGTTATTTTTCCTCCATTTTCTTCTCGTATATATACATACATATATATATATATATATATATATATATATATATATATATATATATATATATATATATATATATATATTACAACAAAAATTTTAATTTTGGACATCATCATCATCATCGTTTAACGTCCGCTTTCCATGCTAGCATGGGTTGGACGATTTGACTGAGGACTGGTGAAACCGGATGGCAACACCAGGCTCCAGTCTAATTTGGCAGAGTTTCTACAGCTGGATGCCCTTCCTAACGCCAACCACTCAGAGAGTGTAGTGGGTGCTTTTACGTGTCACCCGCACGAGAGTTACCAAAGCAGATTTTTCTATGATCAGATGCTCTTCCTGTCACCAACTCTCACTTGTTTCCGTACAAGGTAATATTTCCAACGGCCAGACATGTTTTTCATGAAAGAACTGGAAAACATGAATGAAGGCTAGAAGCTACAATCGTGTCAATTTGGCCCTTGTACCTTATGGGATTAGCTCTGGCACCCCATCATATTCATCTTAATTTCTCTTTCCAGTTAACTCCCATCCATCCTTTTCTTTTTTTTTTTGCATGTTGACAATATTTCATAATTAAACTTTAATATTTAGCACTCATGTTATTTAAATGTCCTCAAAACCATGTCAAGGATGAAAAATAAAATATTTTCTCAAATGATGAAAATGTATCACCATTGATGCTTCTGGTGATTGTGTCAAGTTTGCAATGACCCACCAGTTGTACATGTTAAAAGCAACAGGATGTAATTTTAGAGAGCTTTAC
>NC_068991.1:71600488-71606552 GCF_001194135.2 Octopus bimaculoides
TAAAGCTCTACGAGGTTCTGGCAGGGGGTTGGTGGCGAACCCTGCTGTACTCTTTCACCACAACTTTCTCTCACTCTTACTTCCTGTTTCTGTTGTACCTGTAATTCAAAGGGTCAGCCTTGTCACACTGTGTCACGCTGAATATCCCCGAGAGCTACGTTAAGGGTACACGTGTCTGTGGAGTGCTCAGCTACTTGCACGTTAATTTCACGAGCAGGCTGTTCCGTTGATCGGATCAACTGGAACCCTCGATGTCGTAAGCGATGGAGTGCCAACATTGATGTTGTACTGGAATTTGTTTCCTCTTTTAATTAAGTAACTATTTGCTGCTATTTATTGCTAGTCACATCATTTCAGCTCTTCCTAATTACCATTTTCTATCTTCATCATTCTTCTACTTATAAAGAGAAGCTAACAATTCCTCGACCGATGAGCGTTATTATCTTTTCCTAAAACGGTTATGTCAAGTCTTCACTGAAATTGGAAAACAACTTTGTGCTTTATGGGTAAGTTAGATTTTAAAATTTCATTTTCACAATTCAATCATTGCAATCATCGTTAACGTTGGTAATGACACCATTGTCATCATTACTATTTTGGAGTAGTCACACTAAAGACAGGCTGTGTTGGTGTTTTAGGTGCTTGCTTCCCAACCATGCAGTTTAGGGTTCAGTTCCATTGTGCAGCACTTTGGGAGGATGTCTTCTGTTATAGTTCCTGGTCAAACGGGACTCATGAGTGGATGTGGGAGACAGAAACTGAAAGACACCTATCGCGTGTGTGTGTGTGTGTGTGATCATCACCATTTAACATTTGTTTTCTATGCTGGCATGGGTTAGACGGATCAACTGGTAAGCCAGAGAGCTGCACCAGGCTCCAGTCACCTGTTTTGGCTTAGTTTCTACTGCTGGATGCCCTTCTTAGTGCTACATGCTGTGTGTATGTGTGTAAAGTACTAAGGCTTTAAAAGAGTACTGGGGTCAATACATTTGACTATAAATTCTTCAAGGTGGTTCCCCAGCATGGACGTAGTCTAATGACTGAAACAAGTAAAAAATAAAAGATATATATATATATACATACATAAAATCAAAATTAGCAACAGGATATCAAGTAGTAATGCAGTACGACTGTTTCAAGTGGCTCCATTTAATTGAACAATGCAATCATTACATCAATTTAAATACAGTGCTATCTTCAGCTGCACAAATAAATAATTGGAATTTCAACAAGTAGGGTACATTAATATAAGGTGCTGCCATGCAATAGGACTGAACCTGGTACCAAGTGATTGGGGAACAAGCTTTTCAATCTCACAGTGATACCTGCTTCTATATTTCTGTAAATCTTATCTGTTTATTCTTATTTCAACAGGGTTACAGTGAAGATGTCCAGAAACCTCCTACATTTACGAAATACCTTGAAGCAGTATTAGCTTTTACTGAGCACCCAAGCAGGGTAAATTTTTATTCTCACCTTAAATAATTTCTAATTTATCATTGCTTTTCATTTTCTTCAGCTATGTTTGCTGTATTTTAAAGTATATAAAATAATCCTTTCTACTACAGGCACAAGGCCTGAAATTTGAGGGGAGTGGGGCAAGTTGATTACATCAACCCCCAGTGCGTGACTGGTATTTATTTCATCGACCCTGAAAGGATGAAAGGCAAAGTCGACCTCGGCGGAATTTGAACTCAGAATGTAGTGGCAGACAAAATACCACTAAGCGTTTCGTCCGGCGTGCTAACAATTCTACCGGCTCTGGTGTTAGGAACGGCATCCAGCCGTAAAATCCACACCAAAACCGACACAGTGGCCTAGGGTTGTTTTTTTTTCTACCTGGCTGGCTCCTGTCACCTGTCCTACTCATACATGGAAGATGGACATTAAACAATGATGATGTTGATGATTTTATCATCATCATCATTTAATGTCCGTCTTCCATGCTGGCATGGGTTGGACAGTTTGACAGGAGCTGGCATGCCAGAGTGTTGCACCAGGTACCAGTACAGTAAGACCGAGTAGTTAAATGTTTACGACTCTTCTTATTTTTACTGTATATAAAATAATATAAAAGATGTAAAATGTAAATAAAACAACGAACCATCATCATTGTTTTAACATCTACTTTTCCATGCTTGCGTGGGTCAAACAGAATTTGTTGAGGCAGATTTTCTACCACTGGATGCCATTCCTGTCTCCACCCCTCACCTGTTTTCAACAAACATTTGTATCAAGAAAAGGAGACACTAACACATACACACACACACACACGTGTGTGTATATATATTTGTCTTCCACTAAAAGTGGATGTTGTGTTAGAACACAGTATACTGCAGTAGTTACCATGAGGGAACTTCTCATGTGGACTTGTGGTACATATAAGCACTTATATGTTTATATCGCTGACAGACGATAATTGTTTGCTGTGGCTGTCAGATCACATGATTTTGCCTTTCCTTGGGCTTCTCAATCGCAGATGTCCATGGCTAGACACAGCAGTCGACTTCCCTCATCAATGGTATATAGAATCTCAGTGTCTAATCAGGCACTGGTTTCGCAAATAGCCAGTGGCCTTATTTAAAAATAATCAGCATTAGGAAGGACATCCGGCTGTAGAAACTGTCAAAACAGACCGGGAGTCTGAACAGCCTTTCAGCTGATCAGCTCCTGTCGAACTGTCCAACCCATGCCAGCATGGAAAACAGACATTAAATGATGATGATGGATTATATACATCATGAGTCCATACAAGAAGTCTTCTCATGGTAAATAATGCAGTAGTCTTTGTTCTAATCCCTCCATCGTCAGTCTTTCCTTTCTCTTTCTCTCTCTTTTCAACTGAGGCCTTTCAATCTTTTGCGGTTGATAGTACAAATACCAGTTAAACACTGGGGGTCAGTGTAATCTACTTAACCCCCCTCCTCCAAACTTGCTGGCCTTGTGCTAAAATTTAAAACCAATATTTAATTAATTGGCTACAGTCTCTGAGTTATGCCCTCCACCAATTGATTTCACATTTGTTTTTTCTTTTCATCCAACCAAAGTCAAAAACCTGTACTATATACTACACCTCACACACTCAAATATTTCTCATCACTGTAGCAAAGGTGAGATATATGATACCTGTGGCCATTACCCATGACTTTTTTTTTTTTTTTTTTTTACCTTTATTATTTTCTTCTCTTTCTGTTTGAGATAATTTTATTGACAACGTTCTGTTTCTTTTTTCTTTTTCTTTTTTTTTCTACTATTATTGTCCTTGCTAGTTTCTTGGCAGTTTAACGCATTCCCTGTGGGCCTCTTTCCTCAGGCATGAGATTATATCCGAAGATGAAACATTAATGTCTTTCATACCTCGTCTGGTGCGCAGTGCCACTACAACCATCATTAAGGTAAGTTTCTTGACAAAAAAAAAAACAAAAAAATAATTGGTATTTCTAATTTTGATTGCAGATTGATAAGCTTTTATCCAAAATCTTGAACCACTCTGGGGTACTGCCTCGAAGAAATGAGATACCTTGTGATATTTATTTTGGTTTAATACCAACCCCTGATTCATGAGTACCTTTAGTGGAGCTCAGTCTGTTGCAAGGATACGAATCAGGTTTCGGGTTGGAGGCTAACTTCTTCTCTTCCTCCAGTCTTGGATATTCTTGAAATAAAAAGAAATAATAATAATGAGTTACAGGTGCTGCCACTCCTTTCTTGACAAATTAGTATGCTAAAAAAAATAGAGGTTACTTAGGGATAGGTTGGTGAAATGAATATAACTGGTGTTCCATTTGACTTCTGCATTTGTGGTTGGAACAGGGAAGTGTAGGTCCAGGGAGAGGATGTTCCATCATGAAGGATTATGGGATCAGAACATTGTAGCTTGTCTGAAGCATTGTGGTAAAGAAGTAAAATAACAAAATGGTGAAGGCAGAGAACCTCTTACAATGCAAAAGGAAGAAAAAAGTTTAACCCTGGAGCATTCAGATCACTCAGTCAAACGTAATGTTTTTTTATTCACATTGTTTTGGATTAAACATGTATTATCTTGTAGCCTTGAGATTTTGATGAAGTGACTGTTTATTTTTAGAATGACATTGTAGGGTAGGTGTGAGAGGCTGGATCTGGTTGGTTTGACCATAAAACAGGTAGAATATTTTGGCCAGATAAGATCTGTTTAAATGATAAGGAGTCAACAAATTTTCGTTTATTTGAGGCAGAAAGTTACCCTTCGAGGCACAAGTCTGAGCAAGGTTGTTTATGGAAGACCGGCAGTCGCCCATGCATACCAGCCTCCCCTCTCCACACCACCGATGTTATCCAAGGGAAAGGCAAAGGGGCCGATACAGCTTGGCACCTGTGACACAGCTGAGTGAACTGGAGCAACATGAAATAAAGTGTCTTGCTCAAGAACACATCATGCAGCCCGGTCCGGGATTCGTATTCACAACCTCGCAATCATAAGCTCGACGCTCTAACCACTGAGCCATGCGCCTTCACCAGCCCATCATCAGAAGTAAACAAATGTGAATGTACACAGTATCAGCCATGTTGCTCATATATCATATGTGTACATTGACCTTTTCCTTTCTGCATTGTAAGAAGCTCTCCATTTTTAATATCATGAAAGTGTTTAATGAAGATCAGCAACATCTAAAATACATGTGATGTTATTTTCTAGGTTGGATTTCCTAGTCAGAATAATTCACCAAGTTGTAGCTATGCCTTGCTGGACTTTGATAGCGATGAAGAATTCAATCTATTTTTCTCACGTAAGTATTCCTGTTTGTAATTCATTGATTTTGGAAATATTGATCCTTATATAGAATATAATTCTGTCATCGTTCTTCATCATTTTAATGTCCACGTTTCCATACTTGTATGGGTCGGAGAGAATTCGTTAAGGTAGATTTTCTATTGACTTGATGCCCTTCTTGTTAACAACCCTTACTTGTCCCCAAGCAACTTAATATTCCCCCATGAGCAGACAAGCTTTCAGGGTAGATTGGAAACCTGCTTTCGCTTGTACAAAGTTGACATTCATTTACTACACCTATCACATGATGTCAAAACAAAACACACACACACACGCGTGCACGCAACAAGATTATTTTAGTTTCTAAGGACCAAATCCACTCACAAGGATTTGATATCAGCCGAAGGCTTATAATAGAAGACACTTTCCCAAAATGCTATATATTGCCTAAAGCCTGGTATTTATTCTATTGGTCTTTTGTCAAACAAGATGAGGACAAATATCTGTCAAATGGAAATAATGTACGTAATTCCTCATCTCTTAAATATAAAACTGTATTCAAATTTATCACTGAAGAATCTTTACATTTTCTTGTGTTTTCTTATTGTATCTTTTTCTTTTCTTTTCCCAGGTTACAGAGCCGAAGTTGCAGAAACTCTGCGACTTGCTACACGCATCAACCCTAAATGTACCTTTGAAGCTGTTGCCACTTGGTTACAAGACTTATTGCAGAAACCTGTGGATATTGGCGGAGGTCAGTACTTTGATTCCAGTTTAGTCCTTCAGTCATTGGATTGCAGCCAAGCTGGTGTACTGCCTTTAAAGGTTTTTAGTCAATCATATCAACCCCGATACTTATTTCAGCCTGTTACTTTATTTGTCAACCTTTTAGTATTCAAATTACTCTGTCAAATGTTCTGCTTATTTATTCACATTATTTTTAGTTAATCAGGCAGTATTTTATAGCTTTGAGGTTTCAATAATGTCATTATTTACTTATTCACCATTTTGAGCATGGCCGTTGATCGTTACCAACGTCGCCTACCTGGCACGCGAAAAGACATTCGAGCGAGATCATTGCCAGTGCCAATGGACTGGCTCCTGTGCAGGTGGCACGTGAAATACACCATTTCGAGTGTGGCTGTCGCCAGTACCGCCTGACTGGCCCTCTTGCCGGTGGCACGTAAAACACCCATTACACTTTCGGAGTGGTTGGCATTAGGAAGGGCATCCAGCTGTAGAAACTCTGCCAAATCAGATTGGAGCCTGGTGTCGCCTGCTGGTCTACCAGTCCTCAGTCAAATCGTCCAACCC
>NC_068991.1:71606766-71612405 GCF_001194135.2 Octopus bimaculoides
ATATATATATATATAAACATATTGTTTTATATCCATTTTCTCTGCCAGCATGGGTTAGGTGGGTCATTATGCTCAGTGTCTGTTCTTATTCAGAGTTACTTCCCCCTTAGACAGGTCAGAATGTGCATTGCATTTTTGAAATGGTTTTTACAATCGAGGCTGTTGTTCTGGTTGTCCCAATATAAATTGTTGGTGTGAATGCTTCCCTCAAAAGTTCAATATTGCAATTTGTGCTGAATTCATTCTGTCACTTTCCTGGGGTTGTCCCATAGATCTATATCTATAACAATAGGGTTAGCTACATAGTGGAAGAGAGATAGAACATCATGTAGAGGGCCATTGCAATCTGAACATTTATTGACAATTTCTGGATCTATCTGATTGCTGTAATTACGCAACATAGACCAAAAATTGGGGTGCGAGTGTGCTAGTGTACTCCTTGTTTTCTATAGTAAGCATTGTTCTTCATTACCAACTACCAGACCAGCTCATGTTCTGTATATATTATTTCAACAGGTTAGATTTTTTACCTAACATTTAACCCATCAACTTTGAAGAGTAAATGCTCCCTATCTTGAAAACTGAGGCCAATAGTGTGCCTCGTTAAAGGTGATATCTATTGTACAATTGGAACTTGTGATTTTTTTTGTAATGAATTTAAAGCTTTTATAATTTTATCTTATTTATGTCTTTATTGGCCACAGGGGGCTAAACATAGAGGGGACAAACAAGGACAGACAAAGGAATTAAGTCGATAATATCGACCCCAGTGCGTAATTGGTAATTATTTAATCGACCCCAAAAAGACGAAAGGCAAAGTCGACCTCGGTGGAATTTGAACTCGGAGCATAACGGCAGACGAAATACCGCTAAGCATTTTGCCTGGCGGGGTAACGTTTCTGCCAGCTCGCCTCTTAATTTGATCTCATTGGTAATACCCATTGTATACCCAAGATAATCGTCATATAACATTTTATGAAACTCTTTTGAACTATTTTTCATTATTATAGTTATCTATCCATCTTTTTACTGTACCATGCCCACAGGCACTGGCAATCGTGGAATTCCATACCCTTTAGTCCCACATACAGCTTAGCATACTATTGGGCCAGTTAGTAAAGCCATCTAGTATCTTCTCTCTCCATCCTTCTCATCTTAGTACTCTAAATATTGTATGAGAAGAAAATGCCTTGAGTACTTAGAAACTAAAAGAACAGTTAGCCGCACACACACACACACACACACAAAATAAAATTGTTTTGTGGATGAATCTTCTTAACAGAAATAAATTGAAATAACTTTTTGTGATATTTCCATGTAGGAACCGAACGTGGTAACTGTAACTTAAGTTCGCCTGCTTTCCTTGAATGGGACGGCTTGACCACTTTCTTGGAAAGTGTCATGTCTAGACTCACAACATCCCCTAATCCACAACCTGATCGTGCCGCCGGTGTCCAGCTGCTGAAACAAGTCTTGGATTACAACACACAGGTATTGTATGCAATGGTTTTAAAAAAAACCCATTTTGACTTTATTGTTGTTGTTGTTGTTGGTGTTGCTTGTTAGAGCTGCCATCATTTGTTTTGTATGAGTTTCTTCTTCGTTATTGTTGTTTTTAGCACCAAAATAGTCCTGATTGAGCAGACCCTTAATCAAAAAGTTACTTAACCCTTTTTTACCATATTTCTGTTGAGATATTCTGCGTTTCTTTCAATTAATTTTAAATATAACAAAGAATTTAGTAAAATAACTTAGTTATCATTAATCTAGTGTTAGGTACATAAATTGTGACTAAGGTTTGATGGAAGATTTTAATTCAAAACTTACGGAAACAAGACATTTGTACTCAGAGCCAGAAGCAGCTTCAGCCAGATTGGTATCAAAATAGTTAAACCAAGACTACCCCATCTTTTCTTTCAAGATATAGCTTACCACAAACTACATTATCCAATATGTCTACTTCTTAAGATGGTCGGTGTGGTTTGGAGATTTGGATGCTATCTCTAGCATGTCCATGTTGAACAGTGATTCTCAAATTTATATTATTCTGGAACTCTTATATGATATTCCAAAAATAATGAACTCCATACCTATATTTCGGGGGAAAAACTGCATCATATGCCATCAAATACAATATATGATTAGTCTGCTATTTAATATGTGGCTTTCAAGGTCCAAATTCTTGACCTTTGGGGCTGTAATCTTCCATATTTATTTCATAGTTTCTGTCTTGTGTGTGTTCATGCTTACAACGTGTTAATAATAATTCACTTTTCTCTTTTTCTCCTGTTATAGGATCCATTGATTTTATCATGTTTGCTGTCCTGTGTCTCCGCATTATTCACATTCCTTAATGACAGTCTTGAAACGCTACCAATCGTATTAGACAAGGTGAGTTACAAAACCTTCCACATCTTCTGTTGTGTCTGGTGAGAGTCATTCTCTTTTAGTGCCTTATCATTTAACACACTCACCGATAAAGTTTCCACTCATTTACTTATCTATTTTTCTAAAATTTTCATTGTGTCTTGCAGCCTTTTCAATAGTTGTTGACTGTCTGTTATTCAAACTGCGTTCTTTGACGGACAGAGTCAACAACTATTGAAAAGGTTGCAGAACACAACGGAAATTTAAGAAAAATAAATGAGTGGAAACTTTACCGGTGAGTGTATTAAATTATAAGGCACTAAAGAGAGAATGACTTTTCGCAGACACAACAAAATATGCTTCAACACACGAACTCACATAAAGAATCTTGCAAACCAAATCATTCCACATATATTTTACTGTTTTCCCCCCCCCCCATAAACTATTTCTCTGTTCTGATTTTGGCTTAATGCTGTTGTAAATTATGAATTGTTTTACATTACATCGTTTGGTGGAATTCTTTGCTAGATGGCATTAGTTTGGATGTTGAACCTTATTACAAAACCCATGCCGTCATCATTTTAACATCCACTTTCCCACACTTGCATGGATCAGAAAGAATTTGTTGAAGATTTTCTTCAGTCGGATGCCCTTCCTGTCACCAACCCTTCCCTGTTTCCAAGCAAGGTAATATTCCTCCATGACCAGACATTTTCACAGAAGATTGGCAATGGACACCACTTATATGATGGTGATACTTGTTTACAACTATGATATGATGTCAAGACAAGAAGACGATAAACACACACACACACACACACTTATACATACAACACACACATCATATACATATATGTGTACATACACACATGCGAGCTGGCAGAAACGTTAGCACGCCGGGCGAAATGCTTAGCGGTATTTCGTCTGCCGCTACGTTCTGAGTTCAAATTTCGCCGAGGTCGACTTTGCCTTTCATCCTTTCGGAGTCGATTAAATAAGTACCAGTTACGCACTGGGGTCAATATAATCGACTTAATCTGTTTGTCTGACCTTGTTTGTTCCCTCTGTGTGTAGCCCCTTGTGAATAGTAAAGAAATAATACACACATGCACACACAAACACCTGAGACTTCTTTCAGTTTCCTTCTATCAAATCTCCTCACAAGTCTTTGGTTGGCCTGGTGTTATAGCAGAAGACACTTGCCCAAAGTATCAAGTAGTGAAACTGAACCCAAGCCCTCGAAAGTTATATTTCCCTTTCATCTTTCTGGGGCCAACAAAATAAAATACCAGTCAAGAACTAAGATATTTTATTTTATTGACTTGTAGGAATTCAGGTAATGGTTGGTGACAGGAAGAGCATCCAGTGCTGCTTTAAGTAATCTCTGTCCAACCCATACCAGTATGAAGAAACAAATGTTAAATGAACAAATAAAATATTTTTATATTAATACATTTTTACATTTTTACTCAGCTCTTTATTATGTGATATCTCTTATTCTCTGTTTGTATTTTTATATTTTGCATAACTTCTCTGTGTGTATTTTATTTTGTATCCTTTATCAAAGCATCAACAAATTCTTTTTTCTTTCACCGATTTCTTAAACCAGATTTTCTCAGCAGTTGTCTTCAATCTTCCTGGCCAAACTAAATCGACACGAAGCAAAGCTGTTAAAAACGTCCGGCAGCATGCTTGCTCAGTTCTTGTGAAAGTTTGCAAGCAGTATCCTGATTTGCTATTTGTAAGATCCTTCTTTCTGTATTCTTTTCCATTTTTTTTTAACACCCTATTTAACCCTTCAACATTTAAATTACTCTGCTAAATGCAGTGCTTATGTATTCACCTTGTTTTGAATTAATCATGTATTATCTCATAGCTTTGAGATTTCAATTTTGTAATTGTTTATTTTTAGAGGGATATTGTAGTGTAGGTGCAAGAGGTCAGATCTGGCCAGTTTAAACACAAAACAAGTAGAATATTTGGGCCGGATATGACTGATTTAGATGCTAAAGGGTTAAACAGCAGTTAATGTGTTTAACATATGTTTAACCCATTACCTCCCATAGTTCTATTAACTGGAATTTTTTTTATGAAACTTTGATTTCTAGCATAAAACAGCCTTAGAAACGCGCTGGAATGATCAAAATAACATTTTAAATAGAAATAAGCGAGATATTGGGTGAAAAATTAGCAAACCTCATTTGAATATCAGAGAAATATACCTAGTAGATACAGCAAAAAGGTTAGATATGTGTAAATATTGACAGATAATTACGAAATTTGTAATTTCTAAGTGATCTCATATGGGGTCACTGGTAGGGAATGGGTTAATGCTTTGCTTTAAATTACAGTATATGTCTTTGTCCTTCATTTTTTAAAACACTTAATATATACTTTGTATATGTTTTTCTCTTAAGTTGTACAGCTGTAAAACATATAAAGTGAATCTTTAATGTTTTACCTCTTGTTTCTGGTTTATATATTCCTGACCACCATATTTCTGTGAATTTATTCCAGCCTGTATTCCCAAGTCTTTATCAACACATACAGAACATTGCAAAGGACCCAATTCAACTGTCTCAAATGGAGAAATGTATTTTAACAGAAGCTTTAATTCTTATTAGGTCAGTCTTGTTTCTTCCTTTTTTTCTTAGTATGTTTTTTTTTAATTGGCTGCATCATTTTTCATTAACCATTTTACAATGTGGACTGCATGAATGCTTTGGCCATCACTACCAGAGTGGTTGTCTGTAATAGAACTTTGGAAACCCTCTCTACAGGCATGACTACAAAGGTCATGCAGCCATAAAATCCATGCAAAAGCTTTTGATAAGCAACAACAAAGCTGACTTGGTGTGTTTACACCTATTTACTCTTACTCTCTTTTACTTGTTTCAGTCATTTGACTGCGGCCATGCTGGAGCACCGCTTTTAGTCGAGCAAATCGACTCCAGTACTTATTCTTTGTAAGCCTAGTACTTATTCTATCGGTCTCTTGCCGAACCGCTAGGTTACGAGGACGTAAACACACCAGCATCGGTTGTCAAGCGATGTTGGGGGGACAAACACAGACACACAAACATATACACACACACATATATATATATATACATCGGTCTTCTTTCAGTTTCTGTCTACCAAATCCACTCACAAGGCTTTGGTCTGCCTGAGGCTATAGTAGAAGACACTTACCCAAAGTGCCACGCAATGGGACTGAACCCGGAACCATGTTGTTGGTAAGCAAGCTACTTACCACACAGCCACTCCTGCAC
>NC_068991.1:71612419-71615694 GCF_001194135.2 Octopus bimaculoides
GTTCCGGATTCAGTCCCACTGTGTGGCACCTTGGGCAAGTGTTTTCTACTATAGCCTTGGGCCGACCAAAGCCTTGTGAGTGGATTTGGTAGACGGAAACTGAAAGAAGCCCGTCGCATATATATATATACGCATGTGTTTTGTACTAAACACACACATAAACACTTGACATCGTTTGATAACCAATGTTGGTGTGTTTACGTCCCCGTAACTTAGCAGTTCGGCAAGCGAGACCAATAGAATAAGTACTAGGTTTAGAAAGAATAAGTCCTGAGGTCGATTTGTTCGGCTAAAGGCAGTGCTCCAACATGGCCACAGTCAAATGACTGAAACAAGTAAAGAATAAAGTATATTTGAAATGGTGACCAGTTTACATTAGATAATGTTGTTCACTGACTGAAAATAAAAATCACCGTAATATTAGTGTTGGAATGTCAAGATAAGGGATGATCTAGTCTTAAGCTACAACATAAACACTAATAACTGTTTCACCTGAAGTCCAGGTAAGCTGTTTTACCACCATTAGTTTTATCCAATAAAATTCTGTCCTTTAGAATGACTCATTTAGTTTTACTAACTTTATATATTTCAGTAATCAATCTCAAAACTTTGATAAACAATCCACTTTCATAGAAGAAGTGCTTCAACCAGTGAAAGAAATTTGGTTATCAAACAGTTTTGAATTGTGAGTATTTTTATGTTTGGTTTCGCTTTTTTTTTCTTTTTTTTTTTGTAAAATCCTACATTACATGTTGTTATGAAATGTGTTTGACAAAATGTTTGTTTTGTATTCTTGGCAGTTTGTAACCTGCTGAAAATGACATAATAGTTGAAGATGTGACTTTGTGGTTAAGGCGTTTACTCCATTATAACTGTGGTTTCAAAACTTGCCGGCCTTGTGCCAAAATTAGAGAGAATTATTATTTAGGTTGCTGCATAATAATTGCGGCTTTTTTTTTCAATAAATTTTATTCAACAAAAAGGTTTAAACAAAACGCCAAGCAGAAATTGAAGTAGATGATGAATATGCTCCGAAATAATCATTTAAAGATGTTTTTGTTACATGTTGTTATTGTTTTTATTGAAAAAAAGCCACAATAATTATGCACCAACCCAATATTATTATTCGAGGCAGGAAGCTGGCAGAATCATTAGCATGCTGGGCAAAATGCTTAGCGGTATTTCGCACATTGCTCCAATCTGAGTTCAAATTCTGCCAAGGCCGATTTTGCCTTTCATTCTTTCGGGGTCGATAAATTAAGTACCAGTGAAGTACTGGGGTAGAAAGCATTATTATTATTATTATCCATACTAATGAAAACAAAGTGTTCTTAACTTTATTATTATTATTATTATTAAGATGATGAGCTGGCAGAATCGTTAGCACGCTGGGTAAAATGCTTTGCAGCATTTTGTCTGTCCTTGTGTTCTAAGTTCAAATTCCACTGAGGTTGACTTTGCCTTTCATCCTTTCAGGGTCGATAAATTAAGTACCAGTTGCGTTCTGGGGTCGATCTAATCGACTGGCCCCCTCCCCCAAAATTTCGATCCTTGTGCCTAGAGTAGAAAAGAATATTAATAACAAATAAAGTCGGTGAGTTGGCAGTCTCGTTAGCACGCCGGGCAAAAGTTTTAAGCGGCATTTCATCCATCTTTACGTTCGGAGTTCCAATTCCGCCGAGGTCGACTGTGCTTTTTATTCTTTCGGGGTCAATAAAATAAGTACTAGGCAAACACTGGGGTTGATGTAACTGGCCTACCCTTCCCCACCAGAAATTTCTGTAGCAAACTTTGAAACCAATGTTAAATATCGGTAAACCGGCGAGCTGGCAAAACCGTTAGCATGCCGGGCAAAGCACTTAGCAATATTTCGTCTGACTTTATGTTCTCAATTCAAATTTCGCCAAGGTCAACTTTGTCTTTCATTCTTTCGGGGTCGATAAGATAAGTACAGTCGAGAGTTGGGGGTCATTATAATCAACTGGTCCCCTCCCACAAAATTTCCGGCCTTGTGCCTATAGTAAGAAGGATTATTAATAGAATAAATAACTTTACCGTAAAGTTTTGGAGGTGGAATCCTAGTTTCAGTGCCTTGTTGTTTCCTTTGCTATTTAGAACAGGTGTATGAGAGTTATTTCAGTGGTTTATGAGTGTATCTGTGTATTTGTGTATCTACCATATTTTAACGTGTTTAAGGAACCCTTTTTTTTTTTTTTTTGTCAAAAATTAGGTCTAAAAATTCTGTGAGTTTCTTAAACATGGATAATATTATAATCCCTTACAAAACCGTTTTTCCAAATTTTAAGCCCCCCAAAATTAGGGGGTTCCTTATACAGTATATTATGGAATGTTATGGAAAATATAAAGAAATTTCATTGACAATATTACTTCTTCTTTCAGAGCCTTTCAGTCACCTGAGAAATTCATGTCATTTGTAGGCTTAGACCAACCTCCTGTAGAACCAAGCACTGATGACTTGAGTGGTATTAACCGTTCACAGGTAAATGGTTTCTCATACTACTAGAATTAGTGATGGGCTGCTATTTTCAATAGGTTGAACAGCTTCATAGAGGATCTTACAGAGCTACAGCTGTATGGATGGTTGTTAACCATGAAAACTCTAGTGTGGTACTTTAACCTCACAGCAATTGTTTACACAGCCATGGTGGTGGTGGGGAGTCTGCATAAAATCTCAATTCTGTTCTCTACTTTCATCATTTTAACATCGACTTTTCCATACTTGCATGGGTCAGACAGAGCTCATTGAAACAGATTTTCTTTGGCCAAATGCCTTTTCTGTCACCAATCCTCATTTGTCGCTAAGCAAGGTAAATATTTCCTCTTGACCAGACACGTTTTCACAGAATATTGTAAATGAATGACAATGTTTGTCTGGGGAACCTACCTTTTCTGGCTATAAATTTTGGTCTGAAGAATTTGACTTGTATGACAGAAAATACTGTAAAAGAGTATGAAGAAATTCATATTAAGAAACATTAAGATCTCTGTGATTCATTTACAATGTATTATTTGTACAAATGATCATTATTTATATTTGACGGATATTTGTCCTCATCTTGTTTGTTGTTAACACAACATTTCGGCTGATATATCCTCCAGCTTTCATCAGGTGTCTTGGGGAAATTTCAAACCTGAGTTCTCATGTTGTTGTTGTTATTATTATTATTATTATTACTATTCAGGTCGCTGCCTGGAATTGAACTCGGAATCTTGGGGTTAGTAGCCCGCGCTCTTAAGCACTACGCCATATGCCT
>NC_068991.1:71615794-71617308 GCF_001194135.2 Octopus bimaculoides
ATTAAGAAACATTAAGATCTCTGTGATTCATTTACAATGTATTATTTGTACAAATGATCATTATTTATATTTGACGGATATTTGTCCTCATCTTGTTTGTTGTTAACACAACATTTCGGCTGATATATCCTCCAGCTTTCATCAGGTGTCTTGGGGAAATTTCAAACCTGAGTTCTCATGTTGTTGTTGTTATTATTATTATTATTATTACTATTCAGGTCGCTGCCTGGAATTGAACTCGGAATCTTGGGGTTAGTAGCCCGCGCTCTTAAGCACTACGCCATATGCCTGGGGGTAATTATGGGGTGAATTTTAGGGCTTATGAATCTAATATTTTCCTATCCTTCCTTAATAATGTACGTAATTCCTCATCTCTTAAATATAGAATTGTACAAATGAGGTTTTTTTTTTCTTTCTAGATCTCATATTGTATCATTACAATACTTGCTGTTATGAAGAGGAGCAAATGGCCTGATGATTTCCAGGTTTGTCTTTTTTCTTTCCATTTCATTTTTATGAATTTCGATCTTAATCATTCGAATCAGTTTGTTTCTTCTCGCTTGCAATATCGTCTTTATATTCAACTTGTAAAAAAAAAAAAGAAAACTCCCGCAAGGTGATGCCCCAGCATGACCACAGTCCAATTACCGAAAATAACTTGTATTTAATTTCTCTTTGAACAGATTGCAAAGTCTGGTGGTTTTGTTAATCCAAACCTTGATTCCACTGTTCAGATACGAAACCCTGCTACTCCACACATCAGCATTTTACTTAACAATCTGTTTGGATTGCTCAGGTAAGACAGCTCACCACACCTGTCAATTCGACAATATCTCTGCACCTCTTAAGATCAAAAATGAATTACACCTGTTGATAGCTGTTATAAATTTATTTATTTGTTTCACCCTTAAATGGCAGACATCATGAATTGATGTTTCATTAGTGAACGGTTATCATCATAAATTGATGTTTCATTAGAGAACGGTTATCATCATAAATTGATGTTTCAATAATTTTACATGGATACGGCCATCAATTGATGCCCAAGCGTAACTGGTCCTTATCAATGGCAGAAATCAAATTACAAATGCAAGACATATATTGCAATGAAGAAGAGCTTTGGTTGAATGTCCTTCATCATCAGATGAGGTAGATAATGATGATGCTCTGGATAGCAGAGAAAGAAAGAAATGTTTCAACTAGCTCTACATGAGGAAAGTGTACCAATTCTACATGAGCTCTACATGCGGAAAGTGTACCAATTCTTCTCCATCTGTACGTTTGTTTGATTACACCAAGGTGGTAACCTCAAATGATTTTATTGCTATTTTGTCATTTTATAATCTAAGAGAATTTTGTTTTCATAATTTTGTACATATAGGCACAGGAGTGGCTTGCTTACCAACCACATGGTTCCGGGTTCAGTCCCACTGCGTGGCACCTTGGGCAAGTGTCTTCTACTATAGCCTTGTCAGTGGATTTGGTAGACGGAAACTAAAAGAAGCCCGTTGTAT
>NC_068991.1:71617561-71620291 GCF_001194135.2 Octopus bimaculoides
AATTTTTTTTTCCATTTGGAGCACACATTCATGCAACCTTTTCCTGTTATTTAAGGGTTTTTTTGTTTTTGTTTGACAAACATTGGTCTATGAAACTTTCACAGTATGGTATAAGTGGCACTCCGTCAGTTACGATGACGAGGGTTCCAGTTTATCCAATCAACGGAACAGCCTGCTTGTGAAATTAACGTGCAAGTGGCTGAGCACTCCACAGACACGTGTACCCTTAACGTGTTACTCTCTACCAATTGTATTCATAAGGCTTTGTTCTTTTGTTCAGCTCAGGGGCTAAAATAGAAGATACTTGCCCAAGGTGCTGTGTTGTGGGACTGAACCCCACACCACATGGTTGGGAGGCAAGCTTCTTAATCACACAGCCACAATCAATAATTATTATAATTGTTTTATAGGACGCTTAGTGCTCTCTGGCTTCCAGAAAACCTGAAATTAAGACATCCAGATTTTTGCAATGCATATGACCTGCAAGAAGTCGACAAATTAGCAGTTTTAGGTAAGTACCTTATAAGCTTTCCTTAATTATTAGACTGTTTTTTTTTATTTTCTCTGTCTTTCTTTTTTAATATCATCATCATGGGATGAGGTGGTGAAGCATGATCTTCAAACTTTGGGCCTCACAGGGACAATGACCAGTGATCGAGAACTTTGACGATATGATGTGCTTGAGGTGACCCATCAAGCCAAGTGAAATCGTAGTCGTGGTTGATGATGGTGTCATGTAATTGGTATGGGAAAGCAGCCCCTTTTGAGCATTGGACTTTGTGGAGCCAAAGTAGCCAATACCACATAAAAAGCTCAAAGCTACAAGATGATACATGATTAATTCAAAACATCATCATCATTTAACGTCTGCTTTCCATACTGGCATGGGTTGGATGGTTTGACTGGGGACTGGGAAGCCAGGAGGCCGCACCAGGCTCCAATCTGATTTGGCAGAGTTTCTACAGCTGGATGCCCTTCTTAACGCCAACCACTCCAAGAGTTTAGTGGGTGCTTTTTATGTGCCACTGGCACGAGAGCTAGTCAGGCGGCACTGGCATCGGCCACATTCGGAGCCAGCCAGGTGTGGGAGACTGGCATCAACCACATTCAGATGGTGCTTTTTACATGCCACCAGCACGGGGAGCCAGTCAGGCGGCACTGGCAACATGACATTTGACAATTATCTGAATGCCAAAGAGTTAAATTGGAAACATCTGCTGCATCTATTTATTGTCTTTTTTTTTTTTTTGTATTCTTCAGGTATCCAACCACCTTACATAGATAATACAGACTCTACAATATCCAAACAACCTGTGGAACGTATGCAGAACTTTATTGGCAATATCCATGACAATGGGTGAGTATTTGCTACGATTTTAAACCTAAAATGGTCAGTATCACAGGAATTGTTGTTAGACATTATAAACACCCTTCTAAGACAAAATGGAACTTCAAAGACCACTGCTGGACTGTAAACCATGTGTATATCGCCTTTTGTTTCTTTAGCATCCAGCACTTGAAAAGCATCCATTCCACATTGTAAAGTGGTTGGCATTTGGAAGGGCATCCAGCTGCAAAAACCTTGCCAAAACTGACCTCACCTGTGCTTGTGCCACATAAAAAGTACTTGGTCCACTTTATTGAGTGGTATCCAGCTGTAAAAACCTTGCCAAAACACACACAAATCACGTGCAGGCTTCCACCTGGTCGGCTTGTGTGAAACCATCCCACCCTTGCCAGCATGGAAGGCAGATATGAAACAATGATGCTGGAATGTGGAAAACATCTCTATCATTTGTTGGTCCACTGCTAGAAGGTGAAAATCAACATCATCATCATCGTCATCGTTTAATGCCCGTTGTCCATGCTGGCATGAGTTGGACAGTTTGAGCGGGGCTTATAAGCAGAAGGGCTACATCAGATTCCAGTCTGATTTGGCATGGTCTCTATAACTGGATGCCCTTCCTAATGCCAACCACTCTGAGAGTGTATTGGGTGCTTTTACGTGCCACCGGCACAGGTGCCATTTGCGTGACACCAATATCACTCGGCTTGATGACTCTTCTTTCTCAAGCACAGCATATCGCCAAAGGTCTTGGTCATTTGTCGTTGTCTCCGTGAGGCCCAGCTCTCGAAAGATGCTTTTTAGATGCCACTGGCACAGTTTCTAGTTCTGCGACACCAGCACCGGCCAAATTGCTTCTGTGAGAAGAATATTGGTACCTTTGAAAACATCCCACCTTTTCCTAAATCTGGTGAGGGGCAAGCTTGTTTCTATGTTAGATTTTGGTCAAATATTGCTGGTAATGCTTAATGATTTATCGGTAATGTTTTTAATGTTCTATTAATGACTGCACACTCGCTACTTATCTCTATATAATAATTCTGGAGGAGAAATTTTGTGGGGGTGGGGGACTAGTTGATTACACTGACTTCAGTGCTTATCATCATCATCATCATCATCATCGTTTAACGTCCGCTTTCCATGCCTAGCATGGGTTGGACGATTTGACTGAGGACTGGTGAAACCGGATGGCAACACCAGGCTCCAGTCTGATTTGGCAGAGTTTCTACAGCTGGATGCCCTTCCTAACGCCAACCACTCAGAGAGTGTAGTGGGTGCTTTTACGTGTCACCCGCACGAAAACGGCCACGCTCGAAATGGTGTCTTTTATGTGCCACCCGCACAAGCCAGTCCAGGGGCACTGGCAACGATCTCGCTCGAAAATC
>NC_068991.1:71620420-71621642 GCF_001194135.2 Octopus bimaculoides
CCCGCACAAGCCAGTCCAGGGGCACTGGCAACGATCTTACTTGGCTTGCCGAGTCTTCTCACGCACAGCACATTTCCAAAGGTCTCGGTCCGTAGTCATCGCCTCGGTGAGGCCCAATGTACGAAGGTCTTGCCTCACCACCTCAGCCCAGGTCTTCCTGGGCCTACCTCTTCCACGGGTTCCCTCAACTGTTAAGGATGTGGCACTTTTTCACGCAGCTATCCTCCTCCATTCTCACCACATGTCCATACTAGCGCAATCGTCTCTCTTGCACGCCACAACTGATGCTTCTAATGTTCAGCTTTTCTCTCAAGATACTTACACTCTGACGGGTATTCACATTGGCTTATATGCTGCTTATTTCATCAACCCTGAAAGGGATAAAAGACAAAGCCGACCCCAGTGACATTTGAACTCAGAACATAAACCCAGAAGAAATACTGCCAAACATTTTGCCTGCTGTTCAGCCTTTTCTGCTCGCTTGCTGCCTTATTTCATTATCATCATCATCCAGTGTTTTAAATCTGGGTTTGTCCCCATTAACGGGAGTGGCCGGATCTTCCTCAATGCCATAGCAACCGAGGCAGGCAGGTGCAGTCCACCCCAACCTTCAGGCTGGCTGGTGCCCATTCTCCTTTGCTATCATAAGGCTTTTTTGGAGCTGGATTTTCTACAGGGAGCATGCCCTTGCTTACCCCCTACCTCAGTTTCTAGACATGAGTGGTCCCAAGACCAAGGCCCCTACCATGATTTTTAAGAAATGTGGTGGAAAACTAGCTCAGGAAGGCAAGGACGCTACTCCCTGAGACCCCTTTCAGAGCCCCTCCCCCCACCTATCTAAATAATAATAGCCAATATGAATGTTGGTTTAATTCTCCAGTCACACATATTGTATAGAAAAAGGAGGAGAGAGAGAGAGAGAGACAAAGTTAGGAGGAGGCAGGATGAGTATATATATCAGGCTTGGCAGCAGATTCATGTGGGAAGCTGCCAGAACAGATGCAGAATGAATATGTAAGCCATCATTTTGATCCACACCGTTCACAATGCACACAAGGAATTATTGTATTGGTTCTAAGATTATCAATCAATTACAACTGTTCACTTGATCAATAATAGCCTTTCTGCTACAGGCAGAAGGTCTGGAATTTGGCGAGGCAGGGCTAGTCGATTGCATTGACACTCCCCCCCCCCCCACACACACACCTCACCCAGTGCTCAA
>NC_068991.1:71621652-71622649 GCF_001194135.2 Octopus bimaculoides
TTGCATTGACACTCCCCCCCCCCCCACACACACACCTCACCCAGTGCTCAACAGGTACTTATTTCATCAACCCCATGAGGATAAAAGTCAAAGTCGGCCTCAGCAGAATTTGAACTCAGAATCATCATCATCATCATCATTTTAACATCCACTTTCCATGCTGGTATGGGTTGGACGGTTTGACAGGAAACTGGTAAGCTGGGAGAGCGGCACCGGGTTCTGATCTGATTTGGCAAGGTTTCTACAGCTAGATGCCCTTCCTAATGCCACCCACTCCGAGACCGTAGCAGGTGTTTTTTACATGCCAATGGCACATAAAGATATTAATGACAAAATAATATATTGACACTCTACGATCAATCAATTATAACTGTTTCTTTTTACAAATGTTTACAGCATTTTTCTTTATAAACAGCCATAAGATATTCACATATTGCTTTATTTTGTGTATTTTCCTTATTTCTTTTTTCAGTTACCATATCCTGGGCAATGCTGGCTTGTGTCTCGGTTATGAATTCTATGCTCACCCGGAATTGTCCTCGTTACTGTTGAACTATGTTTTAATCAACCTGAACAATATACCCGACTACAGACTGCGACCGATTATTCGTATCCTTAAAAATAATGTTTGTATTGTTGATTTTATTGTTTAGCATTTTACAAAACATTGGTATTAGAGCATTAGACTAAATGTAGCGTGGTGCTTAGCTATTCTGAGTTCAAATCTTGCTGAAGTCAGTGAAATAATTACCAGTTATTTATTGGTGCCTATTAACCCTTTAGCCTTCACATTATTCTGTCTCAAGTAATGCTCGTTTATTCACATTGTTTTGAATTAATCATGGATTATCTTGTAGCTTTGAGATTTTGATGAGGTAACTCTTTTACTCTTTTACTTGTTTCAGTCATTTGACTGTGGCCATGCTGGAGCACCGCCTTTATTCGAGCAAATCGACTCCAGGACTTATTCTTTGTAAGCCTAGTACTTATTCTATCG
>NC_068991.1:71622747-71624886 GCF_001194135.2 Octopus bimaculoides
ATATATATATATATATATATATATATATATACGATGGGCTTCTTTCAGTTTCTGTCTACCAAATCCACTCACAAGGCTTTGGTTGGCCCAAGGCCATAGTAGAAGATACTTGCCCAAGGTGCCATGCAGTGGGACTGAACCCGGAACCATGTGGTTGGTAAGCAACCTACTTACCACACAGCCACTCCTACGCCTACTGTTAATTTTTAGAATGATGTTGTAGGGTTGATGTGAGAAACCAGATCTGACCAGTTTGAACATAAAACATATGAAATATTTTGGCCAAATATGACTGGTTTAGATACTAAATGGTTAAATCAGTTGTACTCTTCCGTTTTCCATGCTGGCATGAGCTGGACTGTTTGAATGAGGTCTGGAGAACGAGCGGCTGCGCCAGGATCCAATCTGATCTGGCAACGTTTCTACAGCTGGATGCCCTTCCTAACACCAACCACTCCGAGAGTGTAGCTGGATATGGCCAGTTTAAATGTTAAAGGGTTGACAGAAATATGGTAACAAGAGACTTTGCCTGGTGTTTCAAACATAATGTAACACAAAATTTTGATGGAAGGTTTTAATTTGGATCACTTTATAACATAAAGTTGGCATCATAGCAGCAGGAATGACCTGCGTATCAAAAGAGTTAAGGAACTTGTTTTAATTCTATTCTCTTTTCTTCTTTCTTTCATATCGTGATAGGGGTTTCGTATTTAATCTAGCACTGAGTTGTTGTTGTTGTTTATTATGAGTCTAGGATATTCCCCACCCCCCACCCCCGCCAGACAGTTACCCTTAAGGACAACAGATGATGATTTAAAACTTCTTAATATATTGGAGATGGGGTAATTAACCAAGGGCAGTAATTGTCCTAGGGGTAGTCGTCATCAGGGGGAATTGCCCTGATAGATTTATTATATATAGCTTCATTAAAGTCTCTTGGTTAATCTGTCAGCTGTGATAAATTAGTCATTAATGTACATTTTGTCATCACCAACCATTACAAAGTGAGGTGCCTCAGTTTTATCCAGTTTATTTGCTTGCTTATTTGAGTGCCTAATCCGTAAGTTACTGAAGTTAGGAAATCTGTGTCTGTCTTTAATTGGTGATTAAATAAGTCAAAGTATTTTATTCTTCCTTAAGTATTACTCTAGGTGTTTTTATGAAGCCTTATGTTCAACATTGTCCACGAGAGTATTTTGTAACTGCTGTCCTTCCTTTGCTCTCCAAGCTCTGTCCATATATGTACCAGGTGAGTAAGTAATCTTTTATCTTCTGCTTGTTTCAGTCAATTGACTGAGGTCATGCTGGAGCGCAGCCTTAAAGGGTTTTAGTCAAACAAACTGACCCCAGGACTTATTATTTTTTGAAACCTTGTAATTACTCTATTGGTCTCTTTTGTCAAACTGCTAAGTTACAGGGACGTAAACACACCAACACTGGTTGTCAAGTGGTGGCGGGAGACAGACACAGTGACACACACAGATATATACATAAATATAATACGACAGTCTTCCCTACAGTTTCTTATTTCTTTATTGCCCACAAGGGGCTACACACAGAGGGGACACACAAGGACAGCCAAAGAAATTAAGTCGATTACATTGACCCCAGTGCATAACTGGTACTTATTTAATCGACCCCGAAAGGATGAAAGGCAAAGTCAACCTCGGCAGAATTTGAACTCAGAACGTAGCAGCAGACGAAATACCGCTAAGCATTTCGCCCGGCGTGCTAACGATTCTGCCAGGTCGCTGCCATTCTTTCAGTTTCTGTCTACCAGTCCGAGGCTGTAGTTGAAGACACTTGCCCAAGGTGCCACACACTGCAACTGAACCTGGAACCATGTGGTTGGGAAGTAGGCTACTTACCGCACAGCTATACCTGTCATTGTCACACAAGCTGTGTCATTTATTTCTTGTGTTCTGCGAAAACGTGTCCAGCCATGGGGAAATATTACTTTGCTTGTAAATAGGTGAGGGTTGGCAACAGGAAGGGCATGCAGTCGTAGAAAATCTGCCTCAATAAGCTCTGCCCAACCCATGCTAGCATGAGAAAGTAGATTTTGAATGATGATGATGATGATAAAAAAAATGCCTTTTATTTGTTTGTTTTTTTCTTGTCATATTTTATTTTACTTTT
>NC_068991.1:71625465-71628378 GCF_001194135.2 Octopus bimaculoides
CAATAAACACACACAACACCAAGTCTGGGAATCGAAACTGCGACCCTCCGACCTCGAGTCCGCTGCCCTAACCACTGGGCCATTGCGCCTCCACATGATTCTTTTTATTGGAACTAAATTTATTTGGTCTTTATTACTTTCTCTCTCTCAGCTCTCCTCTCTCTCTCTCTCTCTCTCTCTCTCTCTCTCTCTCTCCCCTTTCTTCTCTGACTGTTCCTTTCTACTTTCCATTTCCTCTTAGTTCCAGTGTTGATGAAGACAAAGAAGTCCTAGAAGACCAATTAACAAGGCAGCTAACGAGGGAATATTTAGAACTTTTAGGTGATACAATTTCTTTCTATTTTTCATTATCATTCAACCTTTGCTTCATATTTTCTCTCCCCCTCCCTTACACTTGCTTCTTTTTGTACTAATATAAATTGATGTTGATCAAAGCCTTATGCCATCCCTAATCCAGCAAACCCCTGGCATAATGTGCTCGAAAGGTGCTTTTTACGTGCCACCAGCACAGGTATTAGTTACCCGACACCAGCATCAGCCACATTACCCGTGTGAGGCCTAACGCTCAAATGGTGCTTTTTACATGTCACCTGCACATGTGCCAGTTACCTGACGCCAACAATGGCCACAACTATGATTTCACTTGGTTTGAAAGATCTTAGAATAATGAATAACTAATCAAATAAAAATAACTCTTTTACTCTCTTTTACTCGTTTCAGTCATTTGACTGCGGCCATGCTGGAGCACCGCCTTTAGTTGAGCAAATCAACCCCAGGACTTATTCTTTGGCAGCCTAGTACTTATTCTATCGGTCTCTTTTGCTGAACCGCTAAGTTATGGGGACATAAACACACCAACATCGGTTGTCAAGCGATGTTGGGGGTACAAACATACACACACACACACACACACACACACACACACATATATACGACGGGCTTCTTTCAGTTTCCGTCTACCAAATTCACTCACAAGGTTTTGGTCGGCCCGAGGCTATAGTCGAAGACACTTGCCCAAGGTGCCACGCAGTGAGACTGAACCCAGAACCATGTGGTTGGTAAGCAAGCAACTTACCACACAGCCACTCCTGCACTAGCCCAGGTATTAACTAATCATTGAATTTCACTAATTATAACGAAACTACTTGTGTCTACTGATTTTTGGTTTGTTTTTGTTTTTTACTGTCTTTTCATTCTGTTCAGGTGTGATATGTATGAACAAGAAACCTGAAACAGAAGACAATATGGATGATATGGAGGTTGTATCTCAGGGAGCAGCCACCAGGGACGATACCCTCAGTGAATTGGGCCAAATGTGTATGAAAACTGAAGTAATTATTATTCTGTTTTGTTTAATTTATTCATCACAATCTGCCTTCTATCGGTGTTTGTGTGTGTTTGAGAATTCCACACCTGAAATTGAACCTCTGTTGCCTTGAAGCTGTTCATTGTCCTGGTTGAGAAGATGTACAGAAAAAGATGGGATGGACGTATCCGAAATGGCTTTATTCAAATCTTACACTCCTCTGCTCAATATGCCCTTTCTTAAGACAGTAAGGTGTGATACAAGGAAAATTGTGCTTGTAGATTGTAGTGAGGCAAGTGACCATGTAGCTAACCTAAAGTTAGCTACATGGAATTCAGTGCTAGATAATAGCATTGCATTTTTTATGATACCATCTCATGAAGTCAATTGATCTGCTTCAACCAATTCATATATCCCTACTAATTAATAAATATATAGAAACATCTATACTATAATTAAGAAAGCTGTTTAGTTATTTGTTTGGTGTATGTAACTTTTACTAAAAAAAAAAATGCAATTATTAAAATTAACACCGTCTAGAAAATGCTTATAAATTCCAATTTTAATATATTTTTATCAAAATGTAGTTTTCAAGTTTCTTTTATTATTGAAGATTTCAGTTTCATAATGCAATCACAAAATTTTTATTCACTGTGACATTGTCATCTTACATTTGAGATAGCAATTTTTATCATCTTTATTCATACTTCTGGAAATATACCCAAACGTTTGCAATTCTACTATCTTCAAACATATCAACAAAAACATTTCTCCAAATTATAAGTTTAATCAAGCTTCAGCCAAATTATGTTGATTCCTGTGTCTTTTCATATTCATTGAGTGCTTTCTAAGAAACACAATGCTGAATAAAAGAGCATTTGTAATTTTGTAATTTAATTACATCAATTGTACCAAATATAAACTTGTGAATGCAATGACATATAATAAGGAAAAGAAATGCTGGGGGGAAAAAGTTATTTTCTTGTTACAGAGGTCTCATTTCTATATTTCTCTTTACAGGACATCTATCCCTTTATCTTCCTGTGTGTGTATGATGGACTCTTATGGCGTGACAGTTCCACATGCCACAAATGTATCAGCTTGGGATGGCCAGTACTTAAACAGGTGAGTATCGTTAAGATTACACTTTTGTGACACCTTCTTAATGCCTATAGTCAACTGGCTGGTAATGGAGCCATTGTGCTGCATAGACATGGTATAGTTTGGAAGTTTCTTTTACAACCACATGGTTTTGGATTCCATTGCACTGCATGATGCCTTCAGCAGATGTCTTCTACTTCATCATCATCATCATCATCATCGTTTAACGTCCGCTTTCCATGCTAGCATGGGTTGGACGATTTGACTGAGGACTGGTGAAACCGGATGGCAACACCAGGCTCCAGTCTGATTTGGCAGAGTTTCTACAGCTGGATGCCCTTCCTAACGCCAACCACTCAGAGAGTGTAGTGGGTGCTTTTACGTGTCACCCGCACGAAAACGGCCACGCTCGAAATGGTGTCTTTTATGTGCCACCCGCACAAGCCAGTCCAGGGGCACTGGCAACGATCTCGCTCGAAAATCCTACGGGAGCCAGTCAGGCGGTA
>NC_068991.1:71630139-71631154 GCF_001194135.2 Octopus bimaculoides
CTGTAATTATTTGTATCTAAAGCGTCACCTTTACCTTTGTAGCAGTTGACTATGATGCTGCTACACCAGTCATTGGGTATGACTCCTTCGTGTATCACCTGGTTCGTAATACGGGTGACTAGGCTATAGCCAACACTGCCAGATATTTTGAGCATCTCTGCAGTGATTCCTGATGGGCCGGGGGCTTTCCCGGTCTTCATACTCTTAATTGCTTTATCTACCCTGGTACTATCAACTCGGATAGCTGGTCCCTCTATTGGGTCGACATACGGCAGGCTCTCTTCCTCCCATTCATTCTCTTTATTTTGAAATGATCCAAGACTTGTGAGTTAAATCTGATTGAGGGTAACTACATGTAAGCCTTTCAAGTGTGTGCCTACATATATATATATATATCTTGTTTCAGTCCTTAAGCTACGGCCATGCTGGGGCACCACCTTGAAGAATTTTTAGTTGAATGTACCGACCCCAGTACTTACCTTTTATAAGTCTGGTGCTTATTCAATTGGCCTCTTTTGCTGAACCGCTAAGTTACAGGGTCGTAAACACACCAGCACCGGTTGTCAAGCTGTGGTAGGAGGACGAATACAGACACAAACACATAAATAGTAGAGCGCTAACAGCACCATCTGAGAGTGATCATTGCCAGAGCAGCTGTCTGGCTTCCATGCCGGTGGCACGTAAAAGCACCCACTACACTCTCGGGGTGGTTGGCACAAGGAAGGGCATCCAGCTGTAGAAACTCTTCCAGATCAGATTGGAGTCTGATGCAGGCATTTGGTTTGCCAGTCCTCAGTCAAATCGTCCAACCCATGCTAGCATGGAAAGCAGATGTTAAACGATGATGATGATGATATATATTTGACAGACTTCTTTCAGTTTCCATCTATCAAATCCACTCACAAGGCTTTGGTCAGCCTGAGGCTGTAATAGCAGACACTTGCCCAAGGTATCACACAGTAGGACTGAAGCCAAAACAATGTGATTGAGAAGCAAGCTTCTTATCACACAACTA
>NC_068991.1:71631661-71644315 GCF_001194135.2 Octopus bimaculoides
AAGAGCGCGGGCTACTAACCCCAAGGTTCCGAGTTCGATTCACGGCAGCGACCTGGTTAATAATAATATAATAATAATAATAATAATAGTAACATCGATAGGAATGAGAACCCAGGTTCGAAATTTCCCCAAGACACCTGAAGAAGGCTGGAGGGTATATCAGCCGAAACGTTGTGTTAACAACAAACAAGATGAGGACGAATATCCGTCAAATGTAGATAATGTAAATATATATATATATATATGTGTGTGTGTGTGTATGTAATAATGTATGACCTAGTAGTTATGGTGTTGCACCCATGATGGCAAAATTGTGATTTCAATTCCTGGACTGGGTGATGCTTTATATTTGCCACTGACATATTCAAACTGGTAATAACATTGCACAAAATATTTTGTCTTCTCCACCAATTCTGATTTCAACTCAACATGTGCAAAACTTTTCAGTTTTTAATATTTCTCTCTCTCTCTCTCTTTCATGAAATCTCCGCTTGTAGATGCTTGCTGACAAAACAGTAACCTCAGCTGTTGCCCATCACTTACTTCATGCTGTCTTGTTAGGACTAAAACTACATGGTCAACATGAAGCAGGCCAGGCTATGTTGCTGAGTCTGGGATTACAAGTCTATGAAGTTCTGGTGAGTAAAATCATAAAATCCTGTCTATCTGTCTCTCTCTCTGTAACGCATACATACATACATACATACCACCATTACTATGACCATTATTTTATGCCCGTGCTGCCATGGTCTGTACTGGCACCAGCACAGGTGCTTTTTACGTGGCACCAGCACAGGTGATTTCTATGTGGCACCAGCATGGGTACTTTTTAAGTGGCACACGCACTTTGTTATTTTCCAAATTGATTGACACAAAAGCAGTACAGTTTGAAAGAAATATAATAATGAACAGATTAAACAATCTACGAGAAAATCTGTTGTCCAGATTAACATCAACCTTTCAGTATTTATTTAACTAACTCTCATCATCATGATCCCAATCAATTCTTAATTAGCGTCACTGTACTCCTAGTGAATTTTGGCATGGCCCCTATGATTAGATATTCTTCCTTAAAGCATTTCTTGATTATATTTCAACCTTTTTTTACGACACAGACTCATGTCTTACCTTAGTACAGAATCTGTTTTAGTAGGATCAGCCCTCTCCTTGCAGATTAATTTTGCCACTTGAATAAACTGGAGCAATGTGAAATAAAGTGTCTTGTTCAAGGATACATCACGCTACTGGTAATCGAACTCACGGCCTTACAAACGTGAGCCAAGTACTCTCACCAGTCAGCTATGTACCTTCACAATAATAATAATAATAAGGGTCATTTAACATCCATTGTCCATGCTGCCATAGACTGGATGGTTTGACCTAGGCTGCTAAGCTGAGGGGCTGCACTAGACTCCCATCTGATTTGGCATGGTTTCTACAGCTGGATGCCCTTCCTAATGCTAACCACTCCAAGAATGTAATGGGTGCTTTTACGTGCCACTGGCACGGGTGCGAGATGTGTGACACCAGTGCCTGCCGTGACTACAATTTCACTTGGTTTCATGGATCTTCTTCTCAAGCACAGCATATTGCCAAAATTCTCATTTATTTGTCATTGCCTCTGTGAGGCCCAATGCTCAAAAGGTCCTTTTTACACGCCAATGATTTCTAATGTATGTGTGGCATGGATGCTGCAGGTGTTAATCTACCCCAATCAAGAATTTTTTTTTTTTATTCCATCCAGAAGCAAGTGTAATACAATGGTGTGGATACAATTGACTACATCCAATTTTCTTTGCTGTGATCTTTTGGGCAGATTTTCTGAGGCACTGTATTAGAATATCATAACCTTTCTGTCACCTACGTGTTTGGTTATCTTTTACAAGAAGCATGGTGTACCTATTAAATAATCAAGGTACACGTGGTCATCATATCTTCATCATTGTTTCACAGTCCACTTTAGTATATCTAAAGAATTTTGTCAAGATGAATTTTCTGCTGCCAGATGCTTTTCCTGTCACCAACTCTTACTTGTTTCTGAGCATGGTAACATATCCTCATAACCAGACATGTTTTCATGGAACGTTGGAAGCAAAGGATATGCTTGCATCACGGTGACATTTGTGTACACCTATCACATGATGTCTAGGCAAAGAGACAGTAGCTCACACACACACACACGAGCTTCTCTTGGTTTCTATCTACCAAATGCACTCAGAAAGCTTCGTTTAACCCAGGGGCTATAAGACTGAACCTTGAAACTATGTGGCTGGAAAGCAAATTTCTTACTCCACTATAGGCACAGGCCTTGCCTGTTCCTATACTGGAGTAAGTGTACAACAAATTACAATGTTACAGGGAAGATGCAGAAATTATTTATCCATCCATCCACCTACCTTCTCCACTCGTTATTCCAGAGACGGTCATAGGATTAGAGTCTTCAGGCACCTCTTCCTTAGGCTCCTATAAGAAGTAACCATCATTACACTTTCTGGCTGAAATTCCAAGCATGATCTGAGATTACAGATATTATCCAACCATCTCATTCTTGGTCTACTGCTAGGTTTCCTACCAGTTGTCTTGGCTTAAAGAATTCGCCTTTTGACTGTTTCCTGCAGCTTTCTAATCACACGTCCATAGTTCTGGAGCTGTGACCTGTCAATGCAGAAAAGTAACAGCTTGACCTCAACAAAATCTCCAATCTCTGAGCCATGCCATCTATCGAGTAACATTACCCTTATTGTTGTTTTGTTTGGTTCATTCAATGCATTTTCCACTTTTTCTGCCACAGCGCCCTCTATTTCCTGATATCCGGTTAGTGATGCAACAACAGATACCATATTGTACAGAAACATCTCTGAAGGTTTGTCATATTTCTTCTTGTCTTGTTCTATTCATTTAATAACGATTCACCTCACATCCTCAAATTCAATGTTATTTTAGCTAATTTAACCCTTTAGCATTTAAACTGGCCATATCCGGCCAAAAGTATTCTGCCTGTTTTATGTTCAAACTGGCCAGATCTGGCCTCTCACATCAATCCTACAATATTGTTTTTAAAATTAACAGCTACCTCATCAAGATCTCATAGCTACAAGATAATGCATAATTAGTTCAAAACAATGTGGATAAAAAAGCATTAATTTTGGCAGAATAATACAAACACTAATGGGTTAAAGAAGGTGGGTGCATTCACTAGCCTTTTTTTTTTTTTTGTATTAACCCTTTTGTTACCAACCCGGCTGAATCCGGCTCTGGCTAGTTTTGAATTAAAATCTTCCATCAAACCTTAGTCACAATTTATGTTCCTAACACTCGCTTAATAACTAAGTTCTTTTACTAAATTCTTTGTTATATTTAAAGAAACACAGAGCATCTCAAAATAAATACAGTAATGAAAGGGTTAAGACAATATTTTCCTAATTGATATTGCAATCATTAACTGTTTTGTGATCTCATGTGTAACCAGAATACATTGGCTTTGTGTTTTAATCCATTTTAATCTCTTTAACATAGTACCCTGTATATTTTCATTCAGAGGTGTTTAGTAAATATATATTTGAACGAAAATATACATCCACTGTACTCTGAGGTATCTGTCACTTATTTCTAACCCGAAATACTGCATTCATGATGTTATTCTCCTTTTCAATCATTAACAATTGGTAGCTATCATATCTATCAGTAACTATATAATAAATCATAATGGATCCAAAACAATTTCTGTACTTAGTCTTCCTTATATACAGATTCAAAGTAAATAATAAAAAGATATATTTTTTCATGAAAATTGAAGAAAAAAAATGTCTATGTTAAGAGGTTAAAAGCTGTGAAGCATTAAGAATGTGTTTGAGTTAGTATTTGACTCTCCAGTGATAACAAGTCTGAGGTGAGGATGAATGGTGACCAATCCATATCATGTCAGGCTAGTATTTGATTCTCAGGTATGAGACGTTTTGGCACAGCCGTTTTGGTGTCACCAATTTGGCATCGCTGATTTGACTGACTTATTTGGCATCAGATGATTTAACCCTTTAGCATTCAGATTACTCTGTCAAATGTAATGCTTATTTATTCACATTTCTTTCAAATCAATCATGCACCATCTCATAGCTCTGAGATTTCTGACAATGATGTGACATTCTATTTTTAGAATGACATTGTAGGGTAGGTGTAAGAGGTCAGACCTGGCCAGTTTAACCATAAAACAGAATATTTGGGCCAGATATGGCCAGCTTAAATGCTAACAGGGTAATGTTTTCCTTGTTCTTTCTTCCCCCCCCCACTCTCTCTCTCTCTCAGCATATTTCTTTTTATGTCGGAAAGTATTTCTATCATTTATGTTAAATTGATAAGTTTTATTGACTTTTTCTCCCATACTCTTTCTCTCTCTATTTCTCTCTCTCTATTTCTCTCTCTCTCTCTCTGTACATACCTCCAGTGCTAAAAAGTGCTGCTGCCAAAACCAGGTTGTATATTCAATCTGCCATACCAAATCGGTAGCGTCCAAACAGCTGCTCCGAATTGTCCCATTCCATCGATTCTCCATTGATGAGTAGGTTTAGCAAAGGAGTGAATGGATGACCAACTAGCTTTGTGTTGCGTTATGAATGTCAACCATAATTCTTAGTTTTGGCATTGATTTCTTCCTCTTGTTGCAGTCGTTTGATGACAAAGTCCTCCACGTGGCACCTCAGAAACAGTCTGACAAAAGGAAAAAAGATGCTTTTAAAAAGCTGGTCTCTGATATTATTGGTGTAAGTAGCTGAATTTTTTTTTTTTTTTTTTTTTTTCTAATTTTCTAATTTTCTATTGGAAAAATCTTTGATATTTTAATAGCTTTGGTTTAAGCTTAATCTAGTTTAGTTCTTTGAGCTTGCTTTTAACATCATCTTAAAATCTCTTGTATAAACCAAAGAATGATGGCTATTACCTTATTGTGTTCATAAATTATTTATAATACTGATTGTGTGTGTTATAATATTATATATATATCTACCATAATTAAATGTAGGTACAGGCATGGATGTGTGGGTAAGAAGTTGTTTTCACATCCACATGGTTTATAGTTCAATCCTATTTTGTGGTACCTTGGATCCTTTTTACTATAGCCTTGACCATACCGATCTTTTGGTGAGGCCATTTTTTAGGTAGAAACTGAAGGAAGCCAATCATATATGGATATACAACATTTGCTCATGTATTAAGCCACACCGTGTTATACTTGATTTTAACTGAAAAAACTGGGGTGTCACTTGTACACAGGGTAAAGTTTGAATAGGAAGTGGGGGGGCTGCCTCAACAAAATTCTGTCTGACTCATGCAAGCATGGAAAAGTGGATGTTAAAACAACAATATATATAGATAGATGAAATAAGTAGATAGATAGATAGGGTTCTATCTATCTACCGATAGATAGAAAGATAGATGAAATAGATTGGTAGATGGATTGATATGTGTGTGTGTTTATGTCTCCTTGTCTTTCTGTCATGTGGTATTTGTAAATGAGTGTCACTGTCGTACAAGCAGTGTCATGCATTTCCAACATTCTGTGAAAACATGTCTATCCTTGTAGAAGTATTATCTTGCTTGGGAACAGGTGGAGGGGGTAGGGACAAGAAAGGCATTAGGTTGTAGTAAAACAGTCTCAAACTCCATCCAGCCCCTGCTAACACGGAACAGTAATGATGATGATGGTATATACATGGGAAGGGTATCCAGCTGTAGAAACTCTGCCAGATCAGGTTGGAGCCTGGTGCAGCCATCTGGTTCGCCAGTCCGCAGTCAAATCATCCAACCCATGCTAGCATGGAAAGCAGACGTTAAACGATGATGATATATAATCACAGATTAGAAGGAATTTGTTGTTCTTGCTACAGTAAGCCTTTCTACAGTACTAAATGTACTCTGCCAAAGCCAGTACCAAAAATAAGAAAGAACACAGAAAAGGAGTGAATTCGTCGAGCTGTAAGTCTGGTCACCTGTCTGAGATACCAGTGCTTTCTGCGTGCTTGAGGCCAGTGAATGACCTCTGGTGATTTCTTTGGCATGCGCTGTGTGCTTTTCAAAGACTGTTTTGTGATAATAGAATGGTGTCTGGTGTTTGCCTTCCTTGAGGTATTTTTTATAGAGAAGATAGAAGTGGAACAAAAACTGGTGATGATGGTTATCAGGTTGCAAAAACTAATATTTTAACTACGTTATAAGGATGCAAAACCTCTAGATTAACACATCCTTAGAGAGTAGGGTGGACAGAAAACAGTCTCAACAATAGCAGGAACAAAGTGGGAGTAGTGATGTCAAAGACTGGAAGTAGTGGTGGTGGGATGAGGGTTCTGGGGTGAGTGTATGATTGAGGCATGAGATTGTGGTGGATGGTGAGGGGTGGTGGTTGTGTCTTACATCTCCTGAACCTCTCCCATGTCATCACCATCACCATCATTTAATGTTCACTTTTCCATGCTTGCTAAGGCCAGATGGAATTTGTCAAGTCAGATTTTCTGTGGCTGGATGCTCTTCCTGTCAGCAACCTTCACTTGTTTCCAAGCAAGATAATATTTTCCCCATGGCCAGACATGTTTTCACAGAATACTGGAAATGAATTGCATCCATTTACAACAATTATGCAATGTTTTGACTAAGGTACACGCACACATTTTTATATTAATGAATGACAAGGGAACAAGAATCATGAAATCAACTTCATCGGCTTACATCTGTTTCTGCTATAAGAAGCAGTACACTCTGAGCTAAGTGCCTGTGTAACATCCTATAGCTTCTTTATGTGTTAATTAAATGAAGTGTATTAATAAAAAAAATATCACGCTCTGCTTAATGCTTTCCTCTAATACATATGTATAAAAAGCTCTAACAACTGGTTATTAGTATTGCTTTTCCTAAGCAAAATCATAAAATCATCATCATCGTCGTTTAACGTCCGCATTCCATGCTAGCATGGGTTGGACGATTTGACTGAAGACTGGTGGACCAGGTGGCTACACCAGTCTCCAATCTGATTTGGCAGAGTTTCTACAGCTGGATGCCCTTCCTAACGCCAACCACTCCGAGAGTGTAGTAGGTGCTTTTACGTGCTACTGGCACGAAGGCCAGTCAGGCGGTACTGGCAACCAAGTCAGGCGATACTGGCAAAGTCAGGCAGCTGGTTAGATGTAAACTAGTTGGCTCCACCTGCCTTGACCTTCAGAATACAATGCTGTGAAGCATTTTGTCTAATATCTCTAACAATTCTGTCATTCCTCTGCCTGAACTAGCATTCTGATATATTGACTCCCCCATCAGAAGGATGAATGCTTCAGTCTTTGTTGTGGTATGGTGGCATGTGTGCCTCAAAGACCCTAAGAGCTGAGCCAGTGGAGTGCAAGCACCTGATGAAGCCACCCATGTTGGACAGGTCAAAAGACAGAGGCCATGGACCACCTCTTCCCAGTGGTGAAAATGGGTTTATGTAGGGCCTAGAGAAAAAACAGCTTCAGAAGTGTTAACGGCAATTCAAAAACAACAATACCTGGGAAAGGAAGGCCCTTCCTTGGGCAAATATGGAGGTAAGGACCTCCTTCAGTCATGAATGATCATGGGACTGCACCTAGAAAGTTACCCTCCAAGGCAGGAGTCCGGGCAAGATTGTTCATGGAAAATCAGCAGTTGCCCATGCATACCATCCTCTCCTCTCCACACCACTGATGTTATCCAAGGGAAAGGCAAAGGGGCTGATACGGCTTGGCACCAGTGACATCACAACTCATTTCTACAGCTGAGTGAACTGGAGCAACATGAAATGAAGTGTCTTGCTCAAGAACACAACACACAGCCTGGTCCAGGAATCAAACTCACTACCTAGGGATTGTGAGCCTGATGCTCTAACCATTGAGTCATGTGCCTTCATGGAGGAAGAGTAGAAAAATCAGGGATCTAACTGGAGCAAAGCAGAAAAGACAGCCCAGAGTGAAGAACATGGAAGAAAAGTTGTTGATGGTATCTGCTCCATAGGGGAGTGAAGCGCTATGTTAAGTAAAGTAAGAAGGATGAAAAGCAGTGTCTTCAGCAGGGTTTGAACTCATTATGTAAAGCACCAGGACAAATACTTGTTGGCATTTTGTCCGATATTCTAACAATTCTGCCACTTTGCTAATAATTATGACTACAAACTGACACAGGAGAGAGGGCCACCTAATTCTGGCAGAGAACCTTTCTAGTGCTGGTGACAGCATAAAATGCATGCAATCCACATTGTAAAGTGGTCGGTGATAGGGAGGGCATCCACCTGTAGAACTCTTGCAGGAAGAAAAACTGACAACTTCTACTGGTGCCTTTACCTACCTGATGGTAATGGACCTCTACAGATGGTGAAATAATGGGTGTCCATCCAGTCATACAGTCATGAGGTGTATGTGTACACACACATGCATGCACGCACATGGGAAAGGTTGACTGACTTCAAAGTTTCTCCAATGGTCAGCTTTGTCAGATTGTCTGATGAAGCCAGCTACCATCAAAATTTGAAGCCACTTTCAATGTTTTCCTTATAAAAATGAACCTTATTCTCTAACTATATATCAATGATTTTTAGTGAATGTGCACACACACTCGTGTTTATCATGTTTTGCAGTCCTCCATGGAAACATGTCTGGCCATTCAGCTGTTTGTATTTGAAGGATTAAAGGAAATAATTCTTCGCTTGACAACAGGAAGAGCATTCATCCGTAGAAAATCTGCTACAATGTGTTTTAAGAGAACCATGTAAACCTGGAGAGGTGGACATTGAAATGGTGATAATGTGTGTGTATGTGTGTATACAATGGCTTCCATAAAGATTCTGTCAACCGATTTCATTCAGAGAGCAATGGTTAGCTGAAGGCTATAGTAAAAGACACTTGCCCAAGGTACCGGGCAGTGGGATTGAACCTGAAAAATATGGAGTTGGAAAGTGAGCTTCTTAACCGTACAACCATATCAATTATATATTTATATAATAATGATTTTAAATTTTCTTTTAATTCCACAGAAAAATCTCGGTGAGCACTTCAAGAAAGAAAGGCATTTTGAAAGACTCCCCCCTATATTCCAGCTGAAGAATAAACTGCCTTCTCTTGACATTCTAGATGCTTCCGAATCTACTGGCCTTGCCAATCTTTTCTGCGTTGACGCAACCAAGTAATGGCAGTTTGTATGCTAGCCATGGCCACCACCTGCCAACCAAGTCTTTACACAAAAAAAAAAAAAAAATGCAAAACGAAAAAAATAAACCTCCATGCTGCAACAAGAAAATAACTGCTGTGGAATCGAAAATGCTCAAACTGTGCTGGGAACTGAAAGATTTGAGTGAATGAGAGAGAGAAGAAGAAGGAGATCTAAATCATTGGAAGTTTTTGAAAAACACAACATAAACCGCAAAAAAAAATGTCTCATTGTGTATGTGTGCGTGTGTGTGCGTGTCGAAGGGACCTGCTCTGTGATGTCAGCCCATGACATCATAATGTTTGCCCCCAACTACAGAGACCTACTAATGCAGTCTAGCACTGATGTTGGCTACAAACAACATTATCTGTGATTTTACTTCATGTCATTCATTAAAAAATAAGGGCAAAAAACTTTCAAAATGTTTTTTTTTTTTTTTTTTTGGTTTATGTTTAAGTATTGTGTTGTCTCCTTGACTTCGCTTTGTGTGATATCCTCATCTTTATCATCATTTAACATCCGTTTTCCATGCTGGCATGGGTTGGACGGTTTGACAGGAGCAGACTCCAGTTATAACTTTTGATGACTTTGATAGGTTTCGGCCAGTATAGACCCAGGTCATGTCTAACTTAATAGCACTGTTTTGGCATTGCTTCTACAATTGGATGCCCTTCCTAATGCCAACCATTTTACAGAGTGAACTGGGTGGTTTTAACATGGCACCAGCATGTCAGTGACACACAACTGGCATCTTTTGTTTCCACTTTTCTGTGAAAACCTGTCAGGGCATGGGGAAATATTATGTTGCTTGGAGAGAGATGAGGGTTAGCAACAGGAAGAGCATCTAACCCATGCAAGCATTAAAATGTTGATGGTGGTGGTGATGATGATGAATGTGTAGAGGTGCATGGCTATGTGGTTAGGGTGTTCAACTCATGTCCTTAAGGACATGAGTTTGATTCCCAGCGCTACACTGTGTCCTTGAGCAAGACACTTTATTTCACATTGCTCCACTACACTTAGCTGGCAAAAATGAGTTGTGTCTGTTTTTTTCAAAGGACCAGCCTTTCACATTCTGTATCATGCTGAATCTCCCTGAGGACTAATGTTAAGGGTGTGCATGTCTCTGGAATACTCAGCCACTTGCACGTTAATTTCACGAGCAGGCTGTCCTGTTGATCAGATCAATTGGAACCCTCAGCATTGTAACCAGTGGAGTGCCAGTTTTTAATATGTAGCGGGTGAATTAACAGAGACTCTTCTTTTGTAGGGAAGTGGTTCGACTTAACCTTTTCATCCTTCCACGGTCAGTAAATGAAGTGCCAGTCTGGAGCAATGAACTAGCAGAATCATAAGAGCATTGGACAAGATGCCTTGCAATATTTGTTATGACTCTTTACATTCTGAGTTCAAACCCTGTCAGAGCCAGCTTTGCTTTTCCATCCTTCCAAGATCAATAAACAAAGTACGTGTGTGGCGCAGTGGATGAGTGGAATTATTAGAGCAATGTCTTGCATTTTGAGTTCAAATTCTGCTGGGGTCAGCTTTGAGTTGTTATCCTTCCAGAATCAATAAAGTACTAGTCCTCAGTGGTGGACTGATGGAATCTTTGAAACATTGGATGGGATGCTTTGTGATATTTATTCTGGTTCTTTCGGTTCTGAGTTCAAATCCTACCATGACCTGCTTGGGTGATATAAGCTTCATTAAATACATCTTGGTCATTTATTGTTTGGTATAGCCTGAGGTGGTCAGTGATGTACCAGAAGACTAATGATCAATAGCGTTCCACCCATGGCCAACCAGTCATTTTTTAAAAACCAAATATTGTCTAATTCAAACAATGGAATAAACGCGATGGGAGGAAGAAGTGGAGTTAGTAGCATTTCAAGAAGAATTCTTTGTAGATGAGAACGACAAATTATTGGCTGGTGTCTGTGTATCGTTTTCATTTTACCGTCTACTTTTCCATACTTGCATGGGTCAGACTGAATTTCGTTGTTAGATATATTACCACCAGACACCCCTTTTTGTTGCCAACTCTCACCTGCTTCCAAGTAAGGAAACTAGACATGTTTTTCTTGAAAGATTGGAGACGAAGGACAGCGCTTGTATGACATGATGCTCATATCTTTCACAAGATGTCGAGACACATTCACATCTTACGGATTCCTTTAAGTTTCCGTCTACTATTTCTACTCACAAGCGCATCTTAATTTTCCAAAAGATATAAAATAGAAACAAAAGAAAAGATAACTTGTGTCAATTTTTTTTTTTACAAGTATTGAATATATACAGAGTTGTGTCCCTTGATATGAAACTAACTGGTAATAGCTATTCGACAAGTCGAAATCGACAAAATAAGGAGCTAGGCTGGAATGATTTCTGTTCCAGCATGGACGCAATCTGATTATTGAAACCAATGAAATTCTTTCAAAAATTAAAATAAATATAAATTTATTACATTTGGCATATTCTATATAATTTAAATATTTTATCATAGAAGTGCATAGTATACAGACGAACGGTAAAGAAGTTCCTTCACAATTCCGAAGTCAGGAGTTCGATCACATTGCATGGTGTCTTAAGATAGAATCTTTTTACTGTAGTCCCCATACCTTGTTGTGGAAACTGTATGGAAGCCCGTTGAATGGATTGTACTTGTAATTCAAATGTACATCTTTGTCATACTGATTCTGTTTGAGGATTACGTTATGGATAGGTAACGTATCTGTGGTATATTCAGCTACTTCCATGTTGATCCAGTAAGTAGCTAGTTCAGTTAATTGAACGACTCAATGCTTATCGTTGAAACCGACGGAGTTTTTCTTTTCTTTATTTTTTAAAAACTTTTTTGTCTATATTTCAAAAATAAATAGACACCATCATATTTGAAAGATTTATTTCTAGAAACAAAATAATCTCGTTTGATGCATTGAAATGCTTAATCTATTATTTAGTAGACACGCCTTGTGTATAATACATTAACAAGCTTGAAGCACCAATTAGTGTCTTCACAGATAAAGCAGTATAATGAGGGGTGTCTATTTAATTTTGAGATGTCTATATCATCACCATCATCATTTTACGTCCGTTTTCCATGCTGGTACAGGTTGGACGATTTGACCTCCGGCTGTTCAGGTCGTATGGAGCACCAGACTTCATTGTCTGTTCTAGCATGATTTCTACAGCTTGATACCCTTCCTAATGTCGACCACTTTACAGAGTGTACTGGGTGCTTTTTATGTGGCGCTAGCAGCGGTATTTATCAAATGTAATACTTGTTTTCAATTATCTTGATATATATATATATATATATATATATATATATATATATATACACACGAAATTTACTCATGTTGTTTTGCCTTATGTGAGCCGTGATCGGGCAAAGCTATGATCAAAGGCAACCCATCTATGACCACCTCGTTGTATTTTTCTCTTTTTTTCTTTTTTCAC
>NC_068991.1:71644647-71648659 GCF_001194135.2 Octopus bimaculoides
TGTGCCTCCAGCCGCCAGTTTGCAATGGTTCAAGAATAACATCAATCGCGTTTCGGCGACTTATTTGCCGGACAAGTGAAAAGACCTGAGGCCATGTGTTGATGCTAAAACAATTACAACATGGAAAAAAAATAACCATATTGGCCATTGAAAAGTACTCAAAGACTATTAGATCCACTTAAACATTTATCCCTTATCCAGGGTTTCATCATTCCTGAAAAAGGAACTTCTCTTTGGACTCCTTCCACCGCTGTTTGTCTATGGCCAGTCATGGCCACGTAAGCCCCGGGCTGCGGGTGAAATCATTTCGCCATCATGTCTTTGGTTGGCCTTTGGTCTTGCTCATTGTCTTGGCGTCCATTCTGTCATTTATTATTTGTTATATAATGTTAAAAATTTTGACACTCAGCTTTGATTTTGTTGGCTGATATCTATCTATATATATTTCTTTATTGCCCACAGAGGGGACAAAACAAGGACAGACAAAGGTATTAAGTCGATTACATCGCCCCCAGTGCGTAACTGGTACTTATTTAATCGGCGCGGAATTTGAACCCAAGACGTGACGGGATACCGCCAAGCATTTCGCTCAGCATGCCAACGTTTCTGCCAGCTCGCCGCTATAAAAAATAAATATAAAGGGTTGAACAGAAAGAACATAATGAAGAGAAAAAATGAACGAAAGCACAGCAAACGGGGAAACGAACGAGACCGCGACATACAGAGAACTAGACAAAAACATAGCGAGCAGAAAATGAAGCAAAAACACGATGCAGGGAGAATTCGTGCCTGGTAGCTCATCAATCAATGTCCCAGATATCTAAGTGGTCTCGCGCTTTTAACATTGGTTATATACACGGAGTGCATTCTAGAAGTTCTGAGACTTTTTTTTTCGGAGAGGCATTTATTAATTTGAAAGAAAAACAAAAGGATTCTCTGAATTCAATGCACTTGTCGCATCGCTTCAGCCACCTCGCGAAAGTCCCATAGAAATCCTCCAAGGCGAAGGTGTCCAGTACCCTTGTCACAACCTTTCATCTTCTCAATATCTTCAAAGCGACTGCCCCCGAGGTTCTCCTTCAGCTTGGGAGAACGACAAAAATTCACAGGGAGCAAGGCCGAGACTGTAGTGAGGGTGAGGAACAGTTTTGATACCCGAGAATGCGACAAGCGGTGTTTAGCAGAGTGCTGTTACAGCCGTCTCCTTCGATCTGAAATAACAGACGTTGGCAAGTCAGCTTATTAGATTTATAGTAACGATATACTACGATTTCAATAATCTATAACTGCCTCTCCTATAAAGTCTCAAAACTTCTGGAATGCCCCTCATGCATACACATATATTATTCTTTTACTTGTTTCAGTCACTTGACCGCGGCCATGCTGGAGCACCGCCTTAAAGGGTTTTAGTCGAAGAACTCGATCCTACGACTTATTCTTTGTAAGCCCAATACTTATTTCATCGGTCTCTATTGCCGAACCGCTGTATTATGGGGATGTAAATACACCAACATCGGTTGTCAAGCGATGGTGGACACACGCACACACACAAAACAAATACATACATACATACATATATATATATATATATATATATATATATATATATATATATATATATATATATATATATATATATATATGACGGGCTTCTTTCAGTTTCCGTCAATCATTTCCACTCACAAGGCTTTGGTCAGCCTGGGGCTATAGTAGAAGACACTTGCCCAAGGTGCCACATGGTGGAACTGAACTCGGAATCATGTGGTTGGGAAGTAAGCTACTTATCACAAGAGATCTTCTAAAGGTAAATCATGCCGTATTTCTGCTGGATTTCTGTCACTGAGGAACTTATAGCAGGTTGAAATTACGCGATCTGGCTGTTGCAGCAGCCAACCATAGCAGACGATTCTGATATGTCAACGATATAATTATGTGTGCTTCTATGCACCACGAGTCCTTATGAGAGATCCTTGGCTCGTTAGACACTAAATAACAAATAATAAACGTTTAAGTGAGTTAACAGTGTGTGTTTAGCAATGGCTACCGTGTATCTTTCACACAGCAATCGTATCAATTGTGTTCTCAATAATTTCTGGGCTTTCAGGCTACAGGTACAGACTCTTCGAGACAAAAAGAAATCAATCCAATAAAATGAAATCAATAAAAAATATAAACCGATACATTCGTTTTATATTTTCACTTAAACTATTAATGAATAAAATGTTCTTCGAGTTGTGATTTGGCAGACATTATTATATCAAAAGTATTTCAATCGTGAATTCCATATTTTTGTTTTTTGTTCTTGTTTCCAATAAAGATCGTGTTATACAACGGAGTGTAGAATCGATGTTATTTGGCTGTTGTTTTTAGCACATCGTGTGACCATTGAGGATGACAGGTCGATTCTTCCAAATTAAATGAAACGAGTTGCAGTTATAGAATTGTGTGGTTATCTACTTAAACACACCATTCTCTCTCTCCTTTTTAAGTCTGTGTAACGCCTTGAAGCGCCTTAATCGAATTGACCCTGGAACTCATTTTTATGTCTAGTACATGTCGATACACAGAGACACACACACCGTCGCAGTTTCCGTTAACCAATTCCTCTCAAACTATTCGTTGCTCAGAAGTCATAGCAGATGCTTTCTAACTGACACCGAACCTGAGAACATGCGTTTGCGAAGCGAACGTCTTAACCACACAGCCACACTTCGCATACATGCACGCGTGTGTGTGTGTTTGAGTTTGTATCGTACCACCTATTGACAACCGGTATTGGTTTGTTTACGTCCCCGTAACTTAGCGGTTCGGCAAAAAGTGACTAACAGAATAAGTAGCAAGCTTTAAAAAAAAAAAGTGAGTACTAGGACCGACCTATTCGACTAAACCCTTGAAAGCGGTGCCCCAGCATGGCCCTAGTCCAATAAAACAAGTTTTAAATAAGCGACATATTTTCGATTGCAATGAATCCATAAAGGATCAAGGCATGTGAAAGCGAAGCGCGCCACTAATTGGCTAGGCAGAACCAGGCAAAGCTGATAGTTACGTGATCCATTACCTTTCACACGGAAGGCATCGATGAAGTAAAATCACTATTGTTAAGTAACCTACGATTCCACTAGTATCCAAAAATGACCAACCTAATAAAAAAAAACAGACGAATGAGTTATTTGGTATTACTTCAGTTTTTTTCTTTTTTTTTTTCTTGTTGGTTAACCAACAAGTCGTTGCTCACCTGTTTACGTGGTACTTATTTTATCGACCCTGAAAGGATGAAAGGCCAAGTCAACCTCAGCAGAATTTGAACTCACAACGTAAGGATGAACAAAATGGCGCTAAGAATTTTGCCTGGCATGGTAACGGTTCTGCCAGCTCGCCGCTTTATCTGTTATAAATGTTTAATATTGATTTCAAATTTTGGCACAAGGCCAGCAATTTCGGGGCGGGGGGTAAGTCGAGTGTATCGACCCCCCAGTACTTATTTTATCATTCTCCGATGGATGAAAGGCAGAGTCGATCTCGGCTGAAATTGAAGTCAGAACCTGAAGATTGACGAAATGCCACTAAATGAACGTTTAATATTAATAAATAAAGAGGCGGCGAGCTGGCAGAAATGTTAGCATGCCAGGCGAAACGCTTAACGGTAAATCGTCTGTCTTTATGTTCTGAGTTCAAATTCCGCCGAGGTCGACTTTGCCTTTCATCCTTTCAGGTTCGATAAATTAAGTACCAGTTGCGTACAGGGGTCGATCTAATTGTCTGGCCCCTTCCCCCAAAATTTTGTGCCTTGTGCCTAGAGTAGAAAAGAATATTAATAACAAATAAAGTTGGTGAGTTGGCAGTCTCGTTAGCACGCCAGGCAAAATCTTTTAGCGGCATTTCATCCATCTTTACGTTCGGAGTTCCAATTCCGCCGAGGTCGACTTCGCTTTTTATTCTTTCGGGGTCAATAAAATAAGTACCAAGCGAACACTGGGGTTGATGTAACCGGCCTAGCCTACCCCCCCCCCCC
>NC_068991.1:71648678-71650347 GCF_001194135.2 Octopus bimaculoides
GAGATTTCTGCTCCTGTACCAAACTTTGAAACCAATGTTAAACATCGATAAATTGGCGAGCGGGCAGAACCGTTAGCACGCCGGGCAAAGCGCTTAGCGGCATTTCGTCTGCCTTTACGTTTAAATTCTGCCAAGGTCGACTTTGCCTTCCATTCTTTTGGGGGTCGATAAAATAATAAATACAGTCGAGCACTGGGGTCAATATAATCAACTAATCCCCCACCCCCAACCGAAATTAGCAATTTCAGGAGGGCCATGTACCAAAAATGTTGTTCCCATTTTTAATAACAAATTATTATATTTAAAACAGAAAACAGATGGCGTATTTATGCAAGCAACAGGTGATAAAAAGTTTATAAACATCATTTAGCGGAAACGCTTAGTCTGCGACTCTGAGTCTTATAATTGAGTCTGTGGATGTGTGCATCGGTATGTGTATACATATATGCACTTACGTATGAATGTGTGTCTATATATGTATGCATATATGCATACATATATAGACGAAGAAAAATGTGATTAACTGTAAAATAAAACATGGATGTGCAAATCTCTGTTCCGATTCTAATTTCATTATTTTTTCTCTACGGACATTCTGCGGTCCTTATAAAGACATTTGGATTTACCAAGTGACGATTAACCGAGTATAGCAAATTATAACTAAATGGAGTTTATCTACATTCACTGTGGTTAACCAGCATTGTTAACCGATAAGGAGCGAAAACGGTATCTGCTTGGATTATATATCTTTCTTAACCATTTTGGAAATGTGTGTGTGTGTGTAGGCATTTTACAAGCGGGAGAAACAGAACTCAATACATAAAGTAGTGTGTGTATGGTTCGTTATTAATCGAGAGTGACACAGGGGTTCTCAAGGGACTAGAGTTTCGTGTAAAGGCATCGTGTTTGTCAAGCATGTTCGTAAGTGCATTCTTACGAAACTATAGGTCGTTGAGTAGCTCCTGAGGTATTTTCAGCTAGTTTCACACACATACATAGATACATGCGTTGGCGCATATGTACGTGTGTGTATGTATATATATATATATATATATATATATATATATATATATATATATATATATATATATATATATATATATATATAGACATACATACATATATATATACACACATATATATATATATACACATACATATATATATACACATACATATATACACATACATACATATATACACATACATACATATATATCTATATACACATACATACATATATACACATACATACACACATATATATATATATCTGTAAAAATATGTGACCCTTATTCGGTAGCCATGAATTCGTGTGAAAAATGACCCATTTTTCACAGAAATTTTCAATGGCCGGATAACTGAAGAGATGTTGGCGTGGGTTCCCAACCCGGCATCCGAAACTCGGAGTTTTATTATGGTAACCGAATAAGTGTCACATATTTTTACAGATAAATTCCTCTATTTACATAATATCGAGGTCTCTTTCTTTCTTTTCTTGTCCTTCCTATCAATATATATATATATATATATATACACACACAGTCTACCCCCGCTTATTCGTAGAACTAATAATTGTTCGCGGAAACCACTGCATATTCACGGAATCGTAAATATCGTCCGCGATTTTTTATGGCATTTTTCGTGGCAATATATATTTTTTCACATT
>NC_068991.1:71650583-71651790 GCF_001194135.2 Octopus bimaculoides
ATATATATATATATATATATATATACAGTGTATCGCACTGATATTATTTGAGCTAGTGATGACAGATCAAAGATATATACAACACGAGACTGAACGTTAATTTTATACCAACGTTTTTTTTTTTAAATCATCGCTAAATTTGATCACACACATTGTTTATTTCAACTGGATAATTTTTAAGGTCGTGAGCCAACATAGCCTCATTGAAATTAAGTTACTTGCTAGTCCCCCGCCCTCTCTCTCTCCTTCATTATTATAGTATACATTACTATATCTAGTGGTAATACAAACTCACTTTTTCAAAACCATGATTATTTTTAATCTCTGCTCAATTTCCCATTGTTGGTATGCACATATTAGGCGAAAGCAAGATTTTGTAGGATTTTTTGGGAAAAACTGCGTCCAGTAGCTATCTCCAGTATTTTGTTGAGCGCTGTGTTTTTCGCAGCGTGTTATCAAAACCCTAAGATGCAGCCCGAACGCCCTACACCTTCCAAGGCTTCTGGTAGTGAACCAAAGTGCCAGAAAAAGGTTATGACCTTCCATGAGAAGGCACAACTGCTGGATATGTTCCTGGAAGGTAAAAGTTATGCTGCAGTAGGTCGCTATTATGTTGTCGACCAAAGCACCATATGTTACATAAAGAAGAACGAAGTGGAGATCAGGACTACCGTAGCTGAAAGTGCCAAAAAGATAACGATAGTGAGAAATGAGCACTTTGTCAGGAGGGAATCTGCCTTGGTATTGTGGATCAGTGACTGCAAGAAGAAAAACATCCTCTTGAGTTGTAACATTATCTGTGAGAAAGCACGGAAATTATTCCAGCAGTTCGACAGAGGAGACGGAGCAGAAGACACCGAAGAACCGCAACCAAGACCATTGACAGCACCGGAGCCTTAAAGATTTTCAAGCCAGCAAGGGATGGTTTGACCGTTTCCAGAAACAGTTAAAAATAAAGTGTGTTTTCCTGCATGGAGAGACCAGTGTCAGCCGACAAAGAAGCCGCCGAGAAGTAACTTGAGATCTTCAGGTAGATCGAGGACAAGGGATACAAGCCGGAACGTTTTCTGTACTCTGTTTATCATTCAGTCCACGTTTTTTTGCAACGTCCTGTACCCAGATATGCATCTATATATACATGTAGATTTGTACATACATGTACGTATATATGCATATGGTCATATATCATTTGTATTTTATATATATA
>NC_068991.1:71652725-71656292 GCF_001194135.2 Octopus bimaculoides
TGAGAGAGAGAGAGAGAGAGAGAGAGAGAGAGAGAGAGAGAGAGAGAGAGGGGGAGGGAGGGAGAGGTGTATGTGACATAGAAAGAAAAATAGATATATAGAAAGAGGAGAGGGAAAGAGATTTAGGTGGGAGAAGGGATTGCGATAAAATGTAGGAAGTCGAGTTCCTGTCGTCGTGGAAAGTGGGTAAATGACCAAGTCATCAATTACTTTGATAGAAGAGGGTGGAGAAAGCCACGTGGTACCGGGGTGGGGGTGGGGGAAAGGAGGTGGCAATTCGACTACCACTTACCATCAGCCCCGCCACCACCACAGCCACTACCACCATCGCCATCGGACATGGCTGTTGCCCTTCCTGAACAAGCAGGAGTGGTTTACAAATAGAATATATTTGGAATAAAATAAATAAACAAATAAATAAACACAGACATCTGAAAGCTCACTTCGTTTTCACTTCCTAAAAAACCTCCACTTCTCTTATAATAACCTCTCAATCCGGTAGAGAGAGAGGGAGAGAGAGAGAGAGACAAACAGACAGACAGAGAAAGAAAGAGAGAGAAAGACTTTTGACAGGGACGTAGGTGTTTTACTTATAAGGATTCCAGCAGGATGATTCAATGACTTACATTTGTTTATGGGATTTCAAGATGTTATCAAAGACATAATACGACGCAGCCAGGGCTCAGTGGTTAAGACGTCCGCTTCGCAACCAGGAGCTACCCGTTTCTATTTTGCTTTTTCTGTGTGTGTGCAGTTCTGTAGAATATAGACTATAGTGTTTCCTGATTTAGTCTTGTGTGGGCCTCCCCTATACCACGTTCTGCATTCACCCTCTCAATCATGTATCGCACGAGATGGGGCTGTCGTGGATAGATCTGTTCGGAATTGTACTTCGTGCATCACCAGTGAAATCATTGACAAGTGCCAGCCAACCTATTTGCCAACATTGGCCAAAAAATCTTGAAATCTGCATTTAGCAATTTTATGGGCCTAAAATTATCTACGTGGCTCATCTTGTTTGACCTCTTTTCTTAGTAACGTTACCGCTCTTTGGCTCACAGAACTAGAAACTCTCCCGTTCTGCTGCCTGTTGCGGTTGATATTTACCAAGATGTCTCCAAACAAGTTTTCCTTGTAAAAGTAAAGCTCGTAGGGTAGATCATACAAGTCAAGCGATTTGTACCCCGTGCAGCTAATTATTGTTTCCCGTATTTCCGCGGCCGTTATTGGCATTTTGTAACACATGGCCTCCTTTGCTGAGAGTCCCGTCAAGCCAACAATGTAAGCACTGAGATCCATCCTGCGTTCTGGCCCACCAATCGCCCCGAACAGTCGAGCGAAGTGCTACTTAAATGCCGTACACATCTACTCGGGCTCGAATAGCATGCGCCAGTTATGGTCCACAAAAGCCCGAATTGTGGTTTTGCTTTCACGTTGCACCTCTACCACTCGGACTCATCAAGCGGCTTTCGTCCCCTCGCGTCCTACAACAGGCATTTGGCTCTGATAATGCAGACTTCGTGCTTTGTGTTGAAGAATTTATCGAGAGCTAATCTCACCTCGATCACATCAGTTGCGATTCCTTTCCCAAGAGCATCTTGTAAGTTTCTAAGTCTCCTTCTGTTCTATTTTTCTCTATCAGTACGACCTTACTAAACGTAGTCGATGTCTTTTGTGTAGCCGACAGTTTTGAAATGTGGACAACCTATGCTATCTTTATCTACTGCCCTATATAATACGCTACCTCGATACGTAGACGACCCGATGCGGTTTGTCCATGTCCACATTGGTTTCAGATCAAAATTCTTATAAAACAAATGCAAACTGTAATATTTTTTTTTAATGAATTCTTAATATTTTAACGAGTCACCAAAATTAAGTGATCCTCCGTACTTCGTGGATAATTATGTCTTAATGATTCAGGCGGACACAGGTTGTAGTAACTTTCCCAGGATTTCAAACTAGATGTGAAGGGATGTTGGAAAATACCGAAAGACATTGTATCCAGGGCCGTATGATTCTACTTGCTCCTGTGTTTAATGTTAATTTTTTTTTTTTTTAATTATAACTAAAATAGGAAGACGTTATATATACCAGGCTCAAATTAATTTTGCAGAAGGAAGGGAAAAAATAGGCGGTCGTAATGTTTATTCTGTACTCGATGACATCAACAGACTAAATAAACTGAAGTGATTTCGGTTAGAGAGTGAAATTAAAACTTCATTCTCGGTTCGTGAATTTAATTCGTCTTCTAAACACACTCTTCACCATTGAAAAATAAAAGCAAAATAATTCAAATTTATTTGAAAAATATTTGGGTTCAAATATCATCTTCCTTGCTGTTCCTTTTTAGATTTAAATTTGAGATGCTCCATAAGCAGGAATTTATGTAACTCAAAAACAGAATCTACCACGAAACTGAATAAATTATAGCAGGGAATAAATGATAATTTCAAGCTTAAAACCTGAAGACTCTCAATGATATTTTCAACAACGTCGTATGGGTCTCCATACCTCAAATCATAATAACTTTTCTACTATAGGCACAAGGCCCGAAATTTGGGGGAGGGGGAGAGTTGATTACATCGACTCCAGTACGCAACTGGTACTTATTTTATCGACCCCGAAAGGATGAAAGGCAAAGTGGACCACGGCGGAATTGGAACTTAGAACGTAAAGATAGGCGAAATAGTAAAAGACCTCTTAGATGTTGAGTACCCAACATATTTTAATTTAAGACGTCCAATTGCTCAAGTAGTGGGCTCTATTACTACTTCTCTAAGGATTGATAAGTCTCTTGATGTTGATTTAATCAAGTTTCAAACCAGTTTGGTACCTTATCCACGGAGTCATTAACCATTGGTTACGTATGCATTTGCGCGTACAGGAATATACATTAAGAGAAGATAAGCATTGCTCATACATACAGACATAACTAGACGCTCACACACATTAAATAACTGGCTGCACACACACACACATTAAATAACTAGATGCACACACACACACATTAACACAGAAAGCTCGAGACAAACATTAAAACGTCAGTATCGAATAAGCGACAAAACGTCCCACACCCAAAAATTATACACGTTCAGCTTTTCATAAGTGAAATAACGCCGTTCATTGATTTATGATTACCTGCCATTGAACATATATATTAACTGAGTTTTTGCTAGAATATTTTCATGGCTCCAAACGAAAATAAATAGAACTTCCACTCTGTTCTCAACGACACAATAAGGGACTTCATTAGTTGTGATTGTTACCGTCCGTGGGCCCGATGACTGAAATGGTTGGAGGCACGATATTATGAAACTTTGTATAATCCGATCCATTAATAGGTTTTTAATTATTATAATATTATTGTTTATAGGCGCAGGCGTGGCTGTGTGGTAAGTAGCTTACTTACCAACCACATGATTCCGGGTTCAGTCCCACTGAGTGGCACCTTGGGCAAGTGTCTTCTACTATAGCCTCGGGCCGACCAAAGCCTTGTGAGTGGATTTGATAGACGGAAACTGAAAGAAGCCCGTCGTGTATATATATATATATATATATATATAT
>NC_068991.1:71657394-71659551 GCF_001194135.2 Octopus bimaculoides
CGCGGTCATAGGATCGCAGTTTCGATTCCCAGACCGGGCGTTGTGAGTGTTTATTGAGCGAAAACACCTAAAGCTCCACGAGGCTCTGGCAGGGGATGGTGGCGAACCCTGCTGTACTCTTTCACCATAACTTTCTCTCACTCTTACCTCCTGTTTCTGTTGTGCCTGTAATTCAAAGGGCCAGCCTTGTCACACTGTGTTACGCTGAATCTCACCGAGAACTACGTTAAGGGTACACGTGTCTGTGGAGTGCTCAGCCACTTGCACGTTAATTTCACGAGCAGGCTGTTCCGTTGATCGGATCAACTGGAACCCTCGTCGTCGTAACCGACGGAGTGCCACTTTATTACGTGAAGAGGGCATGTGTCTGTGAAATGCTTGAGTCATTTATGGACAACGTTTATCGTGAAGCGGGCCGCACTACTAAAAGAACTTTAGATACATTTTCATTCGGCATGCCATCCAGAAAGTTCTGGGGACCACAGTTTGCCCATAATCGGTTTAGGTACACTTACATACTAATTCAATGCATAGATGAGTCATGCTGGAGCACCACCGTTAGTCGAACAAATCGGCCTCAGGGCCTATTCTTTGTGAGCCTAGTACTTATTCTATCGGTCGGTTTTGCCGAAGGGCTATGTTACAGGGACGTAAACACACTAACATTGGTTGTCAAGCGATAATGGGGAACAAATACATACACACAAACATATACAGACATGTATGTTTGTGTGTGTGTGTGTGTGTGTGTGTGCGTGTACGACGAGCATCCTTCAGTTTCTGTCTACCAAATCCACTCACAAGGCTTTGGTCGGCCTCAGGCGATAGTAGAAGACACTTGCCCAAGGTGCCACGCAGTGGGACTGAACCCGGAACCGTGTGGTTGTTAAGCAAGCTTTTTACCCACGAAGAAATAGCTAAATTAGCTCTGATTAGATGTCTACTACATGCACTAGTATCGAACAGTGAGAATGAGAGCTCACCACCGCAAGGGTGAATAGATACATATTCTTTATTTGCGTATTAACAAGGCAACCAATAGTTTCATGTAGAAGAGATCTCTACAATTATTCAAGCGAACAACTTAGGAATGTTGGCACTCGTCTCCATGTTGGATGAGAACACACGAAGCTGGTTATGGCTGGACAGTAAGTTGACCGGACATAACCAACAACTACGTAAAATATTACCGCTGAAAAAGAATAATTTAGAACGTGCTTTTTCGGATTTATGGACAACTGACCAATCATATATATATGTAAGAACGACCGTGCGAACCCAAAAGGAGAAATGGGGACGAATGGAAAAAAAAACAGGACTCCTTTTATTTAAACATGTCACACGGTCGAACACAAAATTTTATATCAAAGATGATATAAATAATGTTATACTTCGATAACATTAGTGAATTCGTAAATGGCCAGTAAAGGAAGACGATAAACACAACCGTATGAGATGAATAACAGAAATATTTATTGTAGCGCTAATATGTATGCCTGTGTGTGAGTGTGAATGCGACATAATGAAAACATAATAAAAGACAGGCCGTCGTATAAAGAAAAGAGTGTGTGTGAGTGATACATGTATGTGTATGCGTTATATACAGCAGATAAAAAGGGTCAGTAACACATGGGAGCATTTGCCGGTTTGTTGAGTACACAATAGGAAGAGTCTGTATGTATAAGAAGTTGAGGCGTGTGTGTGGCAGTGCGATCACTAGTTGTGATGTTGTGGCTTCCATGCCGGGCCGGGTTCTTGTTATGCAGATGTTCGTCGCAGGCTGGGCTCTTGTCTATTATTTATCGTGGTGAAGATGAAACACCTAACAGAATCGAAGAGAGATTTGCCGCGGTTACTGTTTGGTAGCTTGTGTACGTGGAAAGTCGTGTTGACTATGTTGGCGAATCCTGTAGTTCGTAGTTGAAGTGGTGTTGACGTTGGTGGCGATGATGCTGGTTAGTAGTCGTAGAGTCGTGTTGCTGATGGCGACGTCGGTGGTAGTCGTAGCTGGAGATGCTGTTGATGTAGTCGCTGGAACTGCTGCTGCTGATCTGTGTGGTACACGGAACAGGTCCCTAAGAGATCTGAACCGAGACGAATTTTGCCGCTGAATTTAGGCTATTTATAGTTGATGGTAGGCTCCCAAAGGCATCAGAA
>NC_068991.1:71659891-71660864 GCF_001194135.2 Octopus bimaculoides
ATATTAATGTATACATGTGTGTGTGTGTGTGTGTGTGTATAATAAGATTATCTGGGTAATGATTTCACTTTACTCCAGTTCACTTAGCTATGAGTTCCATCCATAGTTGGGAATTTAATCCTGCAGCGGACCGGTTCCCGTTCAGCTACGTGACGTGATGTAACCTCAGCCAATTATACACCACGGAAACCGAGTCAAGGTCCCGCCTTATGAGTCGTGATAGATCTGAGTGTGTGATTTAAAGAAGATTTGGCTGCTGTTTCTAGCCGTCGACAGCCTAACTCAAGCTTCCCGCATGATGTTGCCCTGCGATTAAACAACATTATGCCAGTGATTTTATATTGTCTAATCTCAGAACGGTCCTAATCGAGCAGATTTATAATCAAAGGCATTTCAACCCAGGGTCACATTTCCAAACGTAGCCTTTCCCTAAGACGATAGGGGTTTCATTCGTGAGAGATTTGGATGCTTTTTTTGGCAGGTCGAACGACCACGAAAACCCGATCTCGTGGGTCCGAAACTAAATCTTGATTTAAGGTAATAACGCTGTTACTTCTCTTGTCCTTATATCTTCCTTGCTAGCCACAGAACAGAAAACAACCCCCGCTCCCCTACTGAGCAAAGCTCCTAATGTTACGTGTTTTTGTCAATTCTAACGTTCTTTTCTTGTCTAAGTCTACATTTATTGAAAGTTCAAATTACAGTGACTGATGTCTACGAATAAACTCCCTGCTATGTAACAACAAGGTGTGGCGTGTGTGTGTATGTGTGTATGTGTGTATGTGTGTGTGTGTGTGTGTGGAGACCTGAAGTTATGATGTCTTTTTTATCGCAAGAATCCTGGCTCTGTCTCAGCGGAATTGTTTGTTTGTTTCGAAGCTAGATTCCTCTCAAAATAGATATCGTTAGATCAGAAATAACAAATGAAATTTCTGACATTATCCTAAAATTTCACCAGCAAAAAAAAAATTAG
>NC_068991.1:71661919-71663168 GCF_001194135.2 Octopus bimaculoides
ATATATATAGCTGGGTGGCTTGCTAGATAAATAGATAAAATATACACATAAGATAGCGTGCAGGCATACGCTCTCTTTCTTTCCTTCTTTCTTTCTTTCATTCATTCATTCATTCACTCTCTCTCTCTCTCTCTCTCTCCCTCTCTCTCTCTCTCTCACACACACACACACACACACACACACAGACACACACACTCACTTACATATCCATACACACGCGCCCGCGCATTTCGACAAAACTCTGCAGAGCTGTTTCGCTGATCTGCTCGCACCTAGAACAGGCAGACGGCGTCATTTTCACACACACACACAAACTATCTATTGTAATTTATTTCGCAACGAATAATCTTTTAGTACATACATATTCACTAATATTATCTGTATTCTCTGTCTGAATCGTTGGTGCGTCAGACAAAATGGTTCACAGTATCTGTTCCTGCTCGTCACGTCCTGAATTCATATCTGGCCGATATCAAATTTGCCTTTCACCATTTCGGGGTTGATAAAATGAAATAAAATACAAATCCAGTATTGACCATCTCCACTTCCCTCAAAACTGAAAGTTTCGAACCTAAATTCGGAGCAATAGTTATTGAGGACCGCGAGCTGGCAGAATCGATAGTGTCGGAGAAACGTCTCAAGCTGTTTCTTCTGGATCATTGTGTTCAGAGTTCCAATCGCGCCTTGGTCAACTTTGCTTTTATCTTTCCGGAACCCATAAAATAAACTACTTGTTTAATGCTAGGATCTGTTTTTTTTTTATTACCCATGCGAGCCAACATAGAGGGGACAATACAACGTGATCGGGGTCACATACAAACGGATGATATAATAAAATTTTACATGTACAATGAAATCGAATGAATTACGACACAATAAATTACTAACAATAAATTACAAACAATAAATCACACGATGAGGTGTTCAAAACAGGTATGCTCCGACCCCACGAGCCCTATCTTTAGCACCGACTTACTGGTAGTCACACAAGCGTGCTCACGCAGGGCCTTTCACTCCCAATATGCGTGCTACACGCGTCCATCGTTTTTTAAATTCACTCTCTGACAAACACCTCTTTTCCAGCCCAACCTTCCTTTTCAAGTGAAAAGTGATCATTTTCACGAGGGCGAAGCCGGAGACGCAGGTATGTGTCACGATACCTTTCATTCTCGACTTCCAAATCACCTCTCTCGCAATTGCTACTACAACTACGAGAAAACAATTCTTACCTTCTTTCGCCAGGAAATCC
>NC_068991.1:71664425-71669920 GCF_001194135.2 Octopus bimaculoides
ATCAGCTCTCTGCTCCTCTTCCTGTGACTGTTTCCTCTCCTCTATCACGCTTTCTTGCGTTTCCATTTCTTTGTTTTCCATTATTTCTGGGCACCTTCTTCTAATGTGACCTCTTTTGCCACATTCGTAGAACTTTGGAGGTCTCCCCTCCAACATTATGTCCAGTTTGTCCTCGTTAGGCAGTTCCAGTGTCTCCGGTATGTCACTGTAAACTTTCTGACTTGCTATAAAAAGCACCACCAATCCATACCCCCAGCAATTTATTTGTTGGGTTCTGCTTATCATAATTATCCTTACATCTTCTCTTTCAGGAAAAACTGCTGCCATTACCCATTCCAACTCTATTTTCGGTGGGATCCTACCCACTCTAATCCACGTTGGACGTCTACCCAACATATTGGGAAAGAGCATCCAATTTCATTCAGTTAACGTCTTATTGGCGTATTTCTTTGCTGCCTCCTCCGATACAAATGTAATCTCTACAGACGCGTATGTCTTGTCTCTTGTAAAAAACGACACATCTTCTTGCAATTCCTTCAAACACTCCTCCACCTCCTCCTTCGTTGCACTCTCTATTCTTCTATTTTTCCTTGAAATGATTTATACTCCACGACTCCAATTTCCATCTTCGTCCTTTCGTCCTCTGATGGGGTCAACTTTACGTTTGGCCCCCTCCTTTTTTATCATTTCTTTATATTTTCCAACCTTCTCAGCCATGTCTTCATTCCAATGTATGTCATATTGCTTCAACAGGCCTGGGACGACGGAAGCTCGACTCCCCGTCGCTGCTGCATACGTCTGCATTTTCTCCATCTCAGCAACGCCCACCAAACAATAGTGGCGTTATACTACAAAAAAAATCGCAGCGAGTAATAACACGTCCGACCAGTAAACTCACAAAGCCGTTATACCGCTAAGCACTTCGACCGGCGTGCTAACGTTTCCTATTTCTTTATTGCCCACAAGGGGCTAAACATAGACGGGACAAACAAGGACAGACAAAGGGATTAAGTCGATTACATCGACCCCAGTGCGTAACTGGTACTTAATTTATCGACCCCGAAAGGATGAAAGGCAAAGTCGACCTCGGCGAAATTTGAGCTCAGAACATAAAGACAGACGAACTCAGAACGGAACGGCTAAGCATTTCGCCCGGCGTGCTAACGTTTCTGCCAGCTCGCCGCCTTACTAACAACAGATATTGACTGCGTAAAGGCATACCGTTATGGTTGTACAATATGGTTCATTTATTTACTCACATTGCCGATGGTTCGAATCTGCGTCACAGGACCATTATCAGCCAAAAATTTTCATTCAAAACAAGACAGTTTTTCAGCCTTTTAAAGAGGAATGCAACAGCTTAGCAGCAATGTTTATATCAAAGGAATGTCATTGTAATTCACCGTTACCAATGTTAGCAAATTAACTGGCGTGTTGTTGCTGTCAACGAATGTTAAATAAGCCGCAATCAAATCTGAGAGAGAATTCGTATTGCTGCCATGAGCGATTCGCTTTAATATCTTAATATCATTACAAATTACATTATTTTTTCAGTACTTCACAAACACGTTGTGATACTCTGTTGCTTCTAACCCAGAACTATGTGGTTGGTAAGCAAGCTACTTACCACACAGCCACTGAAATACAGTTGCTTTCAATTTGCTTCAGAAAGCGGTCTATGTTTGTGACGGTTAATTGGGATGGGGCGCTATAAATGTGGCCTGGATGCCACGGGGACGGCAGCCCGAAAAAGTTTGGGAATCACTGGGCTAGACGATGTGTTGCGTTCTTGAGCAAAACACTCCATTTCACATTGCTCCAGTCCACAAAATAATTACAGTCTGAAAGAAATTCATAGAATGTGTATTTTTCTTTTCAAGTTTTCCTGCATAGAACGTAAGTAGTTTAGCGATCGAAGGTGTCTACATAGAATGTAACTGTTCCCAAGGAATTCTACCTTGCAAAGGTTTTCTTATAGAAGCTAATATTTCGTCATGCCAAAAGAACCAATGAAAAACAACAACAACGACAACAAAAAGACATCCAGAATAATAACAGGGAAAAGCTAACCCACCTATACACTTGAAAAAGTGACGTCATTTCAAAAGCAGCAAACACAAAAATATGATGTTTATCTTAAAACTAGTTACGAAGATATAATATCTCAGAGATAAATAGATACGACTAAAATAAGTTTGTCTTCAAAGACAAAAACGTAAATAGGACAGCAACTCCCAAAGATATATACAGAACTATTACTTTGACACAATATGATGTTAAAAGTTTTATTTTTACATCATATAGGATTATATTTGTACACCTAGTTCAAATATGTAACAGAAGTGAAACGGCTCCAGTTTATAGATGTGTGTGTGTGTGTTGGTGTGTGTGTCAGTACCATAATAGAAAACTGTAAAAATAGGTGTATTCTAAATGAAGTCTTTATAGATGTTATCACTTACAGGAAATATTGAGATGTAGATCAAGTAAGGTCGTTAGTCTAGGAAGGAAGAAAACTAAATATCAAAAGAAATTTTAATTATTTTAATATCCTCTAAATTTAGAATTTTCCTGGCCGCTCTCTCAGCTCGTAGTTCTAGGTGTGACTTTCACTTTCGTTGAGGATTCGGCCCCTTCTGTTTTCCCCTCCCTGATTCTTTGCTCCCCACACTTTCGCTCTTCTCTTATTCCACTCCCCCCCTCTCTCTCTAAAACACTTACACGCATTCTCTCTCTCTCTCTCTCTCTCTCTCTCTCTTCCACTCTCTCTCTTTCACTCTCCCTCTTTTTCTGACCTTCACTCTCATTCGCACGTCCCTAAATTAAGAATTATATTAGTGGCTTTTACTTAAATATGCTTAAATAATTATTTGTCTGCCGTTGGTCCCCCGCCAACCACCACCACCACTCAGTTTAATTTGCGTTTCCTCCGCTACCCCTCCCCGCTTGAATACCACCACCAACAACACCTCCACCTCCTCATACTCAGCCTTCTCCTCCTCTTACTTCGACTGACTTAAGTCTTTCTATCTACTCCCTCCAATTCTAGCTTCACCCGCTTCCTTTTTTCTCATTGAACTTCTCACCCCTCGACTTCCCCGTTCAAACAACACCTTCCTTACAGTTATTATCATATTTTGAACCCTTCTTCTTCTTCTTCTTCTTCTTCTTTCTCTTCGTCGTCGTCATTGTTGTTTAACTGCAGGTCAGCGATGGTCGGCGCAGCCATGACAAAGTCGCTTGCATTATTTTTTTTTTATTTCAAGCATTTAGGAATGCATTATTCAACGTGTCACCCCAACCACCACTTTTCAAGACGCTTGAGTGCAACATAAGGGAGATGTGATTGCTATATCAAGCAGATCGAACGAACATGGAGAGGCCGTGACTGAGAACCCGAGAATCGTTGAGAGCAACCTTTTAAGCAAGACAATACTAGATAAAGAAACAGGTGGTGTACAAGCTAATAAAAAACAAACCACAGAGAAATACACGCACAAATGTAATGCAATGAAGACACCAGGCACCATACCTATTAAAAATACACAAACCCCCACATAGAGAGTCTAGTGGAACCTCGGTTTACGAACGCCTTTCATCACAAACAAATTGGTTTACGGACAATTTCTCGAACATAAAACGTATCGGGTGACAAACGACACCTCGAGTAACGAGCACGCAAGCCAGCAACAACATTTGGCGACGACCTGGTAGTATCAGCGAGAGAGCTTCAGTTGCTGGCTAATTTTCGCTCAATGCACAGCCATGCTCGAATTCGTCGTGGCTTCTCTTGAATTTCCTATGCGAAAAATAGTTTTCGGTTTACGAACATCTCGGGTGACGAACGGCCTTCAGGGACGAATTATATTCGTATACCGTAGTTCTGCTATATTACATAAATCAACTGCATACTAACCAATACGATTAGATGAACACATTAACAGAAATCTTACAAAACAAACTGCAAAATGCAATATACTAAACTATACATTAACTGTAATAGTTTACTCCCAAATCATTAAAATAATAAACCTTATCACCGATAAACAACGAGCATTACATATGCAAACAAACTGCTCCTGACTATTGCGATTTGTGAAGTTGGTAAGACGTTTACTTCCCAGCCACATGGTTCCGGGTTCAGTCCCACTGCGTGGCACCTTAGGTAAGTGTCTTTTATTATAGTTTCGAGCCGACCAAAGCCTTGTAGGTGGAGTTGGTAGACGGAAACTCAAAGAAGACCGTCATATATATATATATGTATATATATATATAGTGAGTGTGTGTGTCTTTGTTTGTCCCAGCACCAAAAACTTGACAACCAGTGTTAGTGTGTTTACGTCCCCCGCAACGTAGCGGTTCGGCAAAACAGACCGATAGAATAAGTACTAAGCTAACAAGGAATAAGTCCTGGGGTCGATTTGTTCGACTAAAGGCGGTGCTCCAGCATGGTCGCAGTCAAATGACTGAAACAAGTAAAAGACTGAAAGAGAACGTACAACGGTATTGTCACAAACGAAAAAAAATGGCGGAAAAATCTTATGGTGGAAATTAGAATTCTGGTGCTGTTATCTACACCAGTGCTCCGCAACCTTTTTTCACTTGCGATACACTTATATTTCTCTCAGAATTCGGCGGCACACCTCAACTAAAAATATAACTAAAAGTATAGGGAGAACATTATATTCAGGTTACACTACAACACACCGTGGGGGCGCAATGGCCCAGTGGTTAGGGCAGCGGACCGGGCATTGTGAATGTTTATTGAGCGAGAAAACACCTAAAGCTCCACGAGGCTCCGGCATGGGATGGTGGCGAACCCTGCTGTATTTTCTCACCACAACTTTCTCTCATTCTTTCTTCCTGTTTCTGCTATACCTGTATTTCGAAGGGCCTGCCTTGTCACACTTTGTGTCACGCTGAATCTCCCCGAGGACTACGTTAAGGGTACGCGTGTCTGTGGAGTGCTCAGCCACTTGCACGTTAATTTCACGAGCAGGCTGTTCCTTTGGCCGGATCAACTGGAACCCTCGTCGTCGTAACCGACGGAGTGCCACAGCACACCCAGCATCGTTTCGAGGCACACCAGTTTGCCGCAGCACATCGGTCACTGAGCACTGATCTAGATCAATCACATGGAACCTGAGAACAATAAAAAGGTAATGCCACAACGCACTCCAGCGTCCCTTTATCCAGAAGATGAGCCTGTGAAGGTCATCAGTGTTCCATACAAAGTGCAAGAAACTCATACCAAAATATGAAAAAGGAAAAGAAAATTTATAAAAAAGACAAAACTAGAACACAGTCGTGTTTTCAATGAAACAAATATTTTTTGTATCTATGTCTTTGCATCTGTTTTTTTTTTTTGCTTGTGTAGTTCTTCCCTCTTGGTGTGTGCGTGTGTGTGTATGCGCGCGCGTGTGTGTGTGTGTGTATGTATATGTATATATATAACAAACGAAAGACAGAGGATGGAATATACGAGAATATATTAT
>NC_068991.1:71671637-71674696 GCF_001194135.2 Octopus bimaculoides
GGAGTATATCGTAAAGAGATAGAATCTATAGCAAAGTTAGAAAGGTTGGGGGGAGAGCAGAAAGGAAGCAGAATGAAAAAAAGATGAAAGAAGAAGAAGAAGATTACAGAGAAAAATATTGGTCTCAAATTTTAGCCCAAGGCCAGTAATTTTGGGGTGTGTTGGGATGGGGGGGGGGCTAGTTGATTATATCGACCCTCAGTGCTCAGCAGGTGCTCATTTTATCGATCTCGGGAGGATGAAAGGCAAAGTCGACCTCGGCGGAATTTGAACTAAGAACGTGAAGACGGACGAAATGTCACTAAGCATTTAGCCCGGCGGGCAATGTGAATGTGTGTGTGTGTGTGTGTGTATAGACGGATGTATGTATGTATGTATGTATTATGTATGTATGGATGGATAAATGTGTATGTATGTGCATGTACGTGTGTGTATCTATGTATGTTTTGAATGCATGTATGTATGTGTATATGTATCTATGTATGAATGTATATATGTATGTGCGTGCGTATGTGTATATATGTATGTATGTGCATGTATGTGTGTACCTACGTATATATATGTGTGTGCATGTATGAGTGTACGTATGTATATATGCATGTGTGCATGTGTGTATGTATGTGTGTGTGTAGGTATGTGCGTGTGTGCTTGTTTGTCTATCCTTCTGTCTGTCTGTATGTATGTATGTACGTATGTATGTATGTGTGTATGTATGTGTGTGTGCTTGTATGTATATATGGATGAATGGATGGATGTGTGTACGTATGTGTATGTTTATATGTGTGGCTATGTATGAATGTATGTAGGCATGTGTAAATACCTTTGTATGTTTGTATGTAAAAAAATGTATGCGTGTATTTGTGTATGTACATGTGCATTTTCTCTTTTATTTCTAATTATTGAAATCTTCTAAGAAAGGAACTGATTTTTAACAAAGACACAGCGTTCCATTATTGGATTGTGAATAATAAAGACAATGTTACACGTTGAACTTCAGAAAAGTCTTGCATACTTTTACTCTTCCGCTTACAGATTGTCTTTGCAATGCACAACTTAGCTGATGGATTTCTTTTTCTCAAAACCTTAGCTTATCCAGATTGTCACTTACAAAAACAAGCGTACCAATTATTCTTGGTACAGATATATGAATTTATAATCTGGGTATAGAAGCTGGAGGTTTCGAAGCAGTTATCTGTAGGTATCCTCTTTTTCTTTGATCCATGCATGCAACATATACGTATGTATGTATGGATGGATGTATGTTATGCAAGGTCGCTTCTGAGTGCTACTGGTAACGTGTAATCTAGTGCAGTCTACTACATGGTCGAGTCGTCGGCGACTAAACTGGCAATCCCACTAAGATTATTTAGTGAGAATTGGACACCCTGCAGGATGAAAAACAAAACTTTGTCAAAGAACGGATGAATGCACTAAAGTCAACAAGCATCCAATACTGCTCTTGCTATTTCTCATGGACAGCGGTAGTTCCTGCAGCAACCATTGACAGACTGGTGACTCTGGTGCAAAAAATAGTGACTGCGCAGAGGATTGACATGTTTTGAACAATGGGCCCTCCATAACAGGTCCTGTCAGCAAAGAACTGCGAAAATGAGAGGACATGACTCTATGAGAAGGAAAACTTTGATGTAAAACCTGCGACTCGATGGCAGCCGATGATGTTGACTACCGTAATTTAGGGAGGAACAGCAACAGCCTAGTGAATTAGAAGAAAAAACAGAAAATTAAAATGCATAGAAAGAACTCTGCTCTGATCTGATGTCCCTGAATTCGTAAGACATATCAAATTGCCTGGCTGGCAATAAATATTTTGCCTTGCTTTCCCCAACTGCAAGGATTTAAAAAAAATCTTTTTACATTTCACCCCTATGGTGTCTTACGAATTCTCCATCACACAGGGGCATCAGATCAGTCAGAAAAGCAGAGTTCTTTCTTTCCTATCATCTGTCATCAGCATTTTAATTTATTTCTTTTTTGTTGTTTATTCACCGAGCTGTCCTCGTTCCCACAAATCACGGTAATTCTTTTGTACGTAGTCAATCACCAGAGAGTGGGATTGGTTGTGTGCAAGGCCTCTCCTAACTTTGAAGTAAAATGTATCATGCACAAGCATCGCTTGACGTACAGGCATCGTTGTCTTATACTCGAGGTGGAGTATAAGATGCCAAAAGAAAACCTCGATACTTTTGCAATACAAAGCTCACGAGTGTGAGATATATGAAAACCTCGTCTTCTTCTATTCTTAATTATTCGAAGCTTTCCTATAAAGCAAGATTTGGTTTCTAACAGAGGTAGAAAGCTTCCTCATTGGAATGTATCAGGCTGAGTAGAAAGTGTGTGTGTGTGGTATTAACTGTGTGTCTGTGTGATATTAACAGTTTATGTGTGTGTTGTCGTTGTGAGAGATCAGCAGCTATGCTGACAGGTGTGTGTTTGAGTGATTGTGACAGTACGTGTGCGTATGTGTGTGTATGTGTGTGTGTGTGTGTGTGTGTGCGTGTGTGTCTTTGTATTTGTGCTTAACAACCGGTGCTGGTTTGTTGACATCACGCTAACCTAGCTGCTCGACAAAAGATATCATTGATAAAAGAAATTTTTGAAATGCGTTTCTGTCACTTTGTTCGACTAAAAGCCTTCATGGCGGTGCTCCAGTGCGGCCATAGTCCAATGGCTGAAACAAGTACAAGATAACCGGCGCCCCAAAAGTTTGGTAGAAGAACAATCGTATTAAGTCCGCACCCAAGCATATGACGGGTACTTTCTTTAAGCGATCTCCAAAGAATGAAAATGAATTGTCGATCTTGGTGGTAATTGAAGTCATGATGTAGGAAAGAAAGAAAGAAAGATAGAAAGAAAGAAAGAAAGAAAGAAAGAAGAAGAAGAAGAAAGTGGGCAGTTAATTAAATGGCACAGGGCATTTTGCTGGGAGCCCTACCGATTCTGTTGGTCGACTGCTTTTCTTTTGTATTTATAATCATAGAAGCGATAACCCGAAGCAATGAAACTAGAAGGAAAATGGTGTTCCAGTGAGAGTTTCATTT
>NC_068991.1:71675162-71675835 GCF_001194135.2 Octopus bimaculoides
ATAGGGAAAGATATGTATGTATATGTATGTATGTATAGTGTAAATGTACAAGTTAAAGATGTGTTTAATAGTGTATAGATATTGCAAATATACACTGTAAAAGGTGAGCTTGATAGGATGTTTGCGTGTGTGAATATACATTCTTACACATACATGCCCATATCTTCATTATCACGGTGTGTTAACGTGTATGTATGCATGTGTGTGTTTCTTTACACACACACACACTCACACGTATGCATATATATATATATATATATATATATATATATAGTTATGCATACATACATACATACATACATACATACATCATGCACGCATGCACACACGCACACGCACATGTCAGCGCTAACACGTTATCTTAAAAATAGCGTGTTAGCAGGGGAATGTGCTTATCCCTTCCCATCCCTGAATGTAACTTAATTTTGAATGATTAGTTCTTAATTTCTAGAAATAATCACCTATCCTTGGTAGCCGCTAACAATTACCGTCTGGTTTTAGTATTTTTCTCTCTAATTAGCAGGGATATTTCAGTTAATTAGAACATGGTCTTGTTAAATAGAGATAATTTGTATTGTATTTTTGTAGGGAACTAAATGTATAAATACAGGAAGCCGAGGGTGTAAATCACAGATGGAAGGTTGGAAATCGCTGACGAAGAGAATTCCTATAT
>NC_068991.1:71678649-71679710 GCF_001194135.2 Octopus bimaculoides
TCCCCAGGCATTAAACACCCTCTTCTCACAAAATGTGAATGAAGTCTAATACAGTGAAGACGCGTGGCTCTATGGTTAGGGTCTTTGCCTCACGATCGTAAGGTCGTAAGTTCAATTCCCGGCGGCACTTGAGCAAGACACTTTACTTCACGTTGTTCCAATCCACTCAGCTGGCAAGAATGAGTAGTACCTGTAATTCAAAGGGGCCAGCCATATTACATCCTGTGTTACGTTGAATCTCCCTGAGAACTACATCAAGGGTACACGTGTCTGTGGAGTGCTCAGCCACTTGCACGTTAATGTCACGAGCAGATTTTTCCGTTGAGAGGATCAGCTGGAACTCGTGTCGTCGTAACCGACGGAGCACCAAGTTAGTTATTTCCAATACAAGCGCAAAGTCAATGGAATCAGATACGGTTACAGTCGATTATATCGACCCAATTACATGACTGGAATTTATTTTAGCGACCCTCGGAAAAAAAAATATATATATAATCCGAAGTTGATTTCGGTAGGATTTGAACACTAACCCTAAAAAAACATAAGCAAACGTCATAAAATATTTTTGCAGGGGCTCTACTGATTTTGTTACCGATTGCCCTCAAGAGCTAATATTAATTAACTCGGAAGCAGGAAGCGAATAGCTCGTCAACATTACATTCGAATAACATTCGCATTTGTACGAGTGACAGGGAGGGCAGTTTATGTAAACATGTAGCAGTCCTCGAGAATGTGCATGTAATTCTGCCTGCATGGGATTTTTTTCATGCATGCCTTCATAGACGTACGTATATATATACTTACCAATGTGCGCATGTATGTCGGCAAATATGTACGGGTGACTGTGTGTATACACGTAGTAACTACACATAGTGCACACACACATGAATATATATATATACACACACACACACATATGTGTATAGGTGTTGTGTGTGTGTGTGTGTGTGTGTGTGTGTATATAAATGTATATGTAAGTTTATATATGTATATATATATATATATATATATATATGCATATGTAAGTTTATATATGTATATATATATATATATATATATAT
>NC_068991.1:71679929-71683780 GCF_001194135.2 Octopus bimaculoides
TTTATATGTATATGTAAGTTTTTATATATATATATGCATGTGTGTGTGTATGAATGTATGTATGTACATAGGTGTATATATATATATATATATATATATGTATTCATACACAAGCACACGCACACACACACACACATGTGTAAATGTATGTATGTATGTATGTACGTATATAGGTATGCGTGTATGCATGTATGTATATTATATATATGACGTGTCTTCTTTCCAAAGTTCATTTGGCAGAACAACAGGATCAGTTCTTAAAGGGGACAACAAAATTCTTTTGTCGTCGGAATTTTGACAAGTTGAGTGAAACGTCGGATTTCTGCGAAGTCTTACATATTTTCACTCCACTGCTAATGGACTGAATTAGAGAAGGAAGAAATTCTAAAACAATTTACATAACCCATTCTTATTCACGATGTTGTTGCCGCTGCTGTTTCTGTAGTTGTTGTTGCTTTTTGCTGAGAACTTCAACTACGTTAGTTTTTTTTCTTTAACGTTTGGCTGTGTAATTTAACTCAAAGATTTATTTATAAATTTCAAACTTGTAACCTGGGCTGCGAACATTCGAAGTTAAGCTATGCCCCAGAGGATTCGAAATATTAGTTTCCAATACAACTAATGGTATCTATAAAATAATACATATCGCCAATGAGGACATAACTTAAATCCCATCAGACATTTCGTTCGTTACTTTTACGATTCTTGCCCTCAATACACCAATAGCCCTCAGTACACCCATCGCCCTCAACACACCAATTGCCCTCAATACACCCATCGCCCTCAATAGAACTGATATCTATAACAAACAGTACTTAAACGGTTCCAAACCAAACTTAATATCTATGATAACTTCAAGGCAGCAAGCTGGCTGAACTATTAGCGCACCAGACAACATGGTTTTAGCAGTATATCTTACGATAGCAACTTATTACGTTCCGTGCTCAAATCCCACTGGAGTCGACTTTGCTTTTCATTCTTTGGGGGTCAATAAAATAAAATACCAGTCAAGTACTAGGGTTGATGAAATTTCCGGCCTAGTGCCAATATTAGAAACAACAATGTATGTATGTTCTTCTGTTTCTCTTTTTAATTCGATTCAAATTTTGTAAGCCTAGTACTTATTCTATCGGTCTCTTTTGCCGAACCACTAAGTTACGGGGAATAAAACACACCACCATCGGTTGTCAAGCGATGTTGGGGGACAAATACAGACACACAAACATATATACACACATACATATATATATGTATATAAATATATACGACGGGATTCTTTCAGTTTCCGTCTACCAAATCCTCTCACAAGGCTTTGGTCGGCCCGAGGCTATAGTGGAAGACACTTACCCAAGGTGCCACGCAGTGGGAATGAACCCGGAACTTGTGGTTGGTAAGCAAGCTACTTACCACACAGCCACTCCTAAAGGAAAATAACTCCCTGTACAGAACACCAAATTAGTGCTCTAATTAATAGAGCAACAAAGCGAACAAATTTCAGGATTCAGAGTTCATTTTGTCAATATATTTCCCAACATCGGAATACTTCATAAAAATATACGTAAATAAAAATATGCAGATACGAAATATAAAGCATAAATATACTCGCATGGCATCGTATAGAATTGTATGTCCGTGTTTGGAATCAATGAGAAAGTTATTATACATGCACGGTCAAAATTGCATTAATCGAAATTGTCAAATGGACGAAAGGGTGGTTCAAAATGATTTTAAGAGGAATCCATAGGTAAATCCAGTCAAAGTTCAGATTCTTACGGCCGTTTCAAGAACATGTGGTATGAAATGGGCGAACCATTTCCATTCATCTCAGTTATCCACATTTCTTTCTTGAGAGACGACTTAAGAGAATTTAAAAGATTTAAAAAAAGAATTTTTAAATATGTTCAAAAATATTTTAAATTTAAAGAATTTGAAGCTTGATACGAAAGTACTTGCTGTTCAGGCGTATGAAATAAAATAGATGCTGGATTTTAGTGTTTAAATAGACAGCAGAACGTTTAGCGGTAATGCTAATAGACGAGGCCAAAATATAATAAGGGTTGACGGTTAAAATTATATACAGTCTGACCATTTAACGAGAGAAAAATTCGAAAGTTGAGAAATATATAAATGTATGTATGTACACACACATATGTATATATGGGGTTAAAGAGAGAGAGAGGGGGGGGGATCCTTGTCACGCATAGTGTCACGGCACTAATTTCGTCTGGAGAGATCACTTTAAGTCCCTAAGTCTCTGTGGGATACACAACCACGTACGATCTAGTTCAATGAATAGGCAGTTCGGTAGATCGTCGAAACCGACCGAGGATTCGTTTACTTACTTACCTACCTTCCCTGCCGTTCGTCAGTGACCACACTCCAAGCACTGATGATGATGATGAGGATGATGATGATGATGATGCGGAGGAAGATGACAATGATGATGATGATGATGCTGGTGGTGCCTGGTGGCGATGGCGGTGATGGTGGGAATTGTAATGACGATACTGCCAGTATTATCTGTAAGCAATTTCGGTTAAAATATTACTTTCGAAAACAAACAAATAAATAAATAAATAAATAACGAAGCCTTAATTTAAGAACAGAAAAAAATATGAAAAAAAAAAAATAAATAAAATAAACTGTGTTCATTCCTTCTCGTATCAAAACAAATTTGAATTAATTACTGTAGTGTCTCTACCATCATGTAAACGATCCGTTATTTTGGTCTCGAAACGCAAATTTCAATTTGTATTACTTGTGCCAACCAATGTAAAAGAAACACACAAATAAAAGAAAAACAAACACGTTATTATTAGTAGTAGTAGTAGTATTGCTGCTGTTGTTGTTGTTCTTACTTCTCATTACAATAACATGGTTATTTGATTTGTAATGAAACCCAATGCAGAAGAAGATAACTATTTTTTCGGTTTCCCCAAAACTAAACCAACGCTAAAACATCACGCTTTTCCCCCCGTTGCCCTCTTCTCCACCTTGACGTGTCCGTGTCCGCTCTCTGATTAGATAACATGCTATCTGTCTGTGTGTACCTCTCTACCCCCCCCTCTCTCTCTCTTTGCCTGCCTGTCAAACCTTTAATCCTGAAATGTTTGTAACTTAAAATACCAGAAAATACGATATTTTTGCCCCGCCATAACATCTATATCCTGACGTCTATCTTGAAAAGATTGTTTTTCTTTTCATCTTCATACTCTTGCACCGTCGCTGTCATCATCATCGTCATCGTCATCATCATCATCATCATCATCGTCATCAGCAGCATCGCCGTCACCATTGACAATATCGTTAGATCGTCGGGGAAAAATGGCTTGCGTTAATTCTTTTGGCTCTTTACGTCTGAGCAGCATTATAGGCCCCTAGGCAAATCAATGCGCTGGACCCTATAGCATTATTTAGCGATAACCGGCCACAGCATACATAGTTTAGAATTGAGCCCCTAAACCAGTGAAGTCCTTGGGTAACTGTCCAACGTGCCTATGACTTAAGATGGCGTAGGTTCTGAGCTCAAATTCCTTCGAAGCCAAACTGGCAGGACAGGTGATGATCTGGTTGAAAAGATGGCTTGCTGATAGACTCGTCAGAGCATCTGACAAAATGCATTACGGTATTTTCTTTCGGCTTTTTATGTTCTGAGTTCATATCCCATCGAGGTTAACTTCGCCTTTCATCCTTTCGAAGTCGATCAATGCTGGCGTTCTTCCTAAATTAGAAACCACTGGCAAATTAGCAGAATCGTTAGAACATTCGGACAAAACTTTTAGCGGTATTTCTTCCGGCTTTTTACAAAAACCGTCAAAGTCGACTTTCCCTATCCTTTTTACATTTTTTTT
>NC_068991.1:71683790-71685853 GCF_001194135.2 Octopus bimaculoides
ACTCGCGGTCATAGGATCACAATTTCGATTCCCAGATCGGGCGTTGTGAGTGTTTATTGAGCGAAAACACCTAAAGCTCCACGAGGCTCCGGTAGAGGATGGTGGCGAACCCTGCTGTACTCTTTCACCACAACTTTCTCTCACTCTTTCTTCCTGTTTCTGTTGTGCCTGTAATTCAAAGGGTCAGCCGTGTCACACTCTGTGTCATGCTGAATATCCCCGAGAACTACGTTAAGGGTACACGTGTCTGTGGAGTGCTCAGCCACTTCCACGTTAATTTCACGAGCAGGCTGTTCTGTTGATCGGATCAACTGGAACCCTCGACGTCGTAAGCGACGGAGTGCCAACAGCAACAGGGTGGGGGGAGTCAATAAAACATGAACCAAATGGAGCACTAGAAACGATGTAATCCACTGCCCCACCCCACCCACTCTCCTAAAAATTCAGGTGTCCTTCGCGCCGGACAAAATGTTTAGCGTCATTTCTTTTGGTTTTACATTCTGAGTTTAAATCCTGCCGAGGTCGACTTAGCCTTTCATTCCTTCAGGGCTGATGTAACAACTGCAAATCAAGTACAGGGGGCAATGTAATCAACTGGCATCCTCCGGCAAAATTCCAGACCTTATGCCTGATCAGCTGGTAGAATCGTGAGCACGTGAGACAAAATTCTTGGCAGCATTTCTAATCTCTCTCAATGTTCTCAGTCCAAATACTGCCGAAGTCAACTTTGTCTTTCATCCTTTCGGAGGTCGATAAAGTAAAGTATCAGTAAAGTAGTGAAATCGATGGTATCGACTACCCTCCTCCCCCTCCCCCACTTCAAAAAGAAAACTACTGGTCTTGTGCCAAAATTTGGTCGGGCGAAATACTTGACGACATTGTATCTGTCTTTCTGTTCTAAGTTCAAATTCCACCGAGGTCGACTTTGGCTTTCGTCCTTTCGGGGGTCGATGAAATACATACCAGTCACGTACTGGGGTCGATATAATCGACTATACCCCCTCCCCCAAATTTCAGCCCTTGTGCTTATAGTAGAAAGGATCATCATCACCATCATCATCATCATTATCATCATTATCATCATCATCATTATCATCGTCATCATAACAGTAGAGCGTCGACTAAAAGCTCTGTGATATTTGCTCTGAATCTTAATGTCCTGGGTTCAAATCTCGCGAAGTTGAACTCTACCTTTCATCCCTCTGAGGTCGATAAAATAAATTACCGGTCAAGAGCTGAGATCGATTTAATCGTGTAGCTGCAAATTTTTTAGCTTTCTAAGACGTTATTAGATAACTTAGGAATGCATGGATGTTACGCAACTATTGCCTTACAAAGAAACACCACGTCTTGACCACCAAAAATGCAATCCTAAAAATAAAGTCACGATCTATTCTCGATCAGTCAGTGCATCACGTTCTTGTGACTCGAGAATTTGAAACAAATCCCTCTTGATGGATGCAGAATGGCGGTTGATGATCACATGACCACTTCAGAACGCTTCGATCGCAATATACATGATTACTCAATGAAGACGATTACCCAATCAATGCACAGTCGTGTACAGTCGACCGATTGAACGAAATCGTGGGTCGGAAAAATAATTCCTTTTTAATTCATACATATTCGCGCGCGCGCACTCACACAACATACACACACACGCACACATATATATACAAAATACTTCTACATATATACGTATATACGAGGATGTGTGTGCGTGTATGTATATACGAGGATATTTATATATACATATATATGTGTGTGTGCGTATATGTGTGTATATATATATATAATTTGTGTATACAAATTTAATTTGCGGTCCATGGGAAGAGCCGTTTTAACGATGCGTCCTACCCAGCTCTTCGAAACGCCGGTGTTAAAACGGGGGTAGCTGATGAAGGTAAATGTTCTCTATGTGGCTTGTGCGTTTTCTTGTCTACGTTTTGTTTGCAATGTCCTGTACCCAGATATGCACCTATACATACAGGTGGATGTCGGTATGCACATACCTGTACGTATATATGCATATACTCATTTACTATTTGTTTAAATATATATAT
>NC_068991.1:71687179-71688540 GCF_001194135.2 Octopus bimaculoides
TGTGTGTGGGGGTACGCGCGTGTCTACCTATCAACCACTTGATAATTAGTGCTAGTGTGTTTACGTTCTGGTAACTTAGCGGTTCGGCAACAGACACTGGCAGAATAAGTACCAGGCTTTAAAAAAAATGAATAGTGGAGTCGATTTGTTCTACTGAAAATTCTTCAAGGCGGTGCCCCAACATGGCCGCAGTCTAACGATGACTGAAACAAGTATAAGATGTCTTAAGAAATATTGGAATTCTTCATCCCAAAATATAAAGGGGGGAATTATTTTCATAAAGACTGATTCAATGATAAGAGGAAAAAGAAAAAGGAAATTTTAAAAAAAAGCAAAGTAAGAGAGAAATAGATAAATAAAATCAGCGAAACGTATCGACGCCGTTACAGTTGGTTGCTTCTTAGATTGTCAGGACATAAGATCTATCAATCTCTATCGTCAGTGAGAGACGTCTGTACAGACTCCACAGACTCCAATAACGTTCGCTCCACTGCTTCTTTCTGTTCATTCCCAGTGCACTTAACCTCGTAAAGAGCCGACGAGAGAGCCCTCTACCCGGTCGGTCAGATCTGCCAGAAATTGCAGCCAAACCCACAAATCACTCCCTTATTGTCTTAAGCAGGAAGGATATGTCGGATGACGTAGTTTTAAAAATTCTAAGAATATGGCTCTACGCGGTCGGTCAAATCTGCTAGAAATTGCAGCCATAAGAAAATGGCTGGTAAAGAGACCCCTCTATGCGGTCAGTCAAATCTGCTAGAAATTGCAGCCAAGCTTCCCACAAATCACACCCTTATTATCTTTAACAAGAAGGATATGTCGAATAATGTAGAAGACAGGCAGTAAACAAAAAAATAAAACAGAACAGAGTGGTGACATTTAGTAGAGATGACCCGGAAGTTGTTCCTCTCCGATTACTATCGCAAACAACAGTAGCTTTCTTCAACTGAATGCACGTCGTTGATTGGCTAAAATTACCCAAATACGACAACTTTAACACAAAATAACTTCTAAAATACGAAATTTTGTCAAACATGTTCAAAGTAAGCCGTGTTCTTGGTGAGAAATTCCATCAGTATACGATGTTTCAAACTGTTTGGTTAAAAAAAATTAATTAAAACATCTGTGAGCCAAATTGAACAGATCCCATTAATATACATACACACACACATTCACTCACTCACTCACTCACACACGCATATGTAATGTATAAAGGTTAGATGGTCTAAAGTTTGACATGTGCCATGCTCGAAACTCTAAGATCATGAATCACCAAGTCACTTAATAGCTTTAAACATATATATATATATATAGAGAGAGCGAGAGAGAGAGAGAGAGAGAGAGTGAGAGAGAGAGAGGGG
>NC_068991.1:71688550-71691484 GCF_001194135.2 Octopus bimaculoides
TGAGAGGGAGAGAGAGGGAGAGAGAGAGAAAGAGGGAGAAAGATGTAAGGTGGCGCATGTCTGTTTTATATTGTCTTGGAGTAAATAGAATCGGTGCACCGAACAAAATATAGCACGCGGCATTTAATTTCAAGCGAGTTACGTCCTTTAACGCCAAGGTCAAATTGGCTTTCCTATCTTACGAGGTTTATAAAATAATTACCTTATAAAGTACAGAGGCCGATACAATTGACTAAAACCCCTCAAAGGTAATGCTGTAGCTTGGCCGCAGTCCAATGACTAAAACTAATAGAATAATAAAAAGTGCCAAAGATTTACTAGATAACTTTTTTCTTTTTTTTTACTTTGTTTTTCTTTTACCTTTCTCTTCATAAAATTTACTGTGTGAATATCTGCCTGCAGGCTATAGGCACGGCGTTGAGATGATGACGTCGGTTTAAACAAGTCTTCGTAATTAGCTCAATGCCTTCCAGTGAAAGACATTAATACTTCGACTAAGTTCGTTGGTATGTGTCGATACGTGCCTCTGTATATAAGTATTTGTGTCTGTCGGTATCTATGCGGTGGGGGTATGTGTGAGCGTATGCATGCATATAAGCGGATGCGTCATGACAGATTGGATAAGAAGTTCGCTTGCAAGGACTAGATCCTAGGTTCCATCCTACCTTGTGCCATCTGGAGCGAACGCTTCTATCTATCTATCTATCTATCTATCTATCTATCTATCTATCTATCTATCTATCTATCTATTACCATAGCATAGACGCAGGCATGCCTGCATGGCTAAAAACCTCAGTTTACAGCCACGGGGTTTCAAGTTCAGTCCTGCTGAGCGGCACCTTAGGCAAGCATCTTCTAAAATAGCCCCGGACCGACCAATGCCCTTTTAAGTGAACTTGGAAGGCAGAAATTGTATGGAAGCCTCTCTTTCTCATAGATGCTCGTGTGTGTGTGTGTGTGTGTGTGTGTGTGTGTGTGTGTGTGTGTGTAGGTACGTACGTAGGTATATGAATGTGTCTTTGTGCTTGTGTTTGTCTTATACCACCGCTTGACAACTTTTGCTGATTTGTTTACGCCCCCGTAATTTAGCGGTTCGATATAGGGTTCGATGGAATAAGTACTGAGTCAATTTGTCCCACTAAAGCGGTGTCTAGGCATGGTCGTAGTCCAGTGACTGAAACAAGTAAAAGATAAAAGGCACAATGTACCTAAGACTACATTATCCAGCATGTCTTTCCCGTTTTTAAGATTGTAATTCATGACTTAAGCCGTGGTTTTTAGCAGTAGATCGGGCGATAACACGGAGTTTTTCCCATTGACTCCCAGATTTGATGACGCAGTTAGCTGACTTCTGACACTTATGTGTTGATCCCACATTCACGGAGGGAATTATTGATAAGCGAATATTTGGTTTCAGTTCAATAATCTTGCGGATAAGAATTATTGTTTGAAGCGAAGAGATTATAAAACTACAAGTTTATAACAATAAAACAGGTTTTCGACGTCACAAACGTCAATGTAGATAGCGCTGTCTTCAACGATGTTGTAAATAAGATAAGCAGCTAAATGCCGTACACTGCAGCTAGAAACCAAATTTCAGGCTATTGGAAAATATCATTGTTGTTGATATTAATGTCGTTGCTGTTCCTATTATTGTTGATGTTATTGTTGCTTTACTGTTGTTACTGCTGTGTTACACTTGTGTTGTTGTTGTTGTTGTTGTTGATGATGTTGTTGTTGCTGCTACCGCTGTTACCGCAGTTATTTCCGTCGCTGTTCTTGATGTTATCATTATTATTGTTGCTGTTGTTATTAACCCTAGAGCAGTCTTGACCAAAGGCAATCCAGATGTGACTACACCACTTTCTCTTTTTCATCTTTCTCAAACAGAATGTATCAGGATTACGTCATTCACTGTATCTTATTTCTTAAAGATCGTAGTATTGAAGGAGACACAGCTGCTATTTCTTATTTCTTTATTGCCCACAAGGAGCTAAACATAGAGGAGACAAAGGGATTAAGTCGATTATATCAACCCCAGTGCGTAACTGGTACTTGATTTATCGACCCCGAAAGGATGAAAGGCAAAGTCGACCTCGGCGGAATTTGAACTCAGAACGTTAAGACAGATGAAATACCGCTAAGCATTTCGCCTGGCGTGCTAACGTTTCTGCCAGCTCGCCGCCTGCTATTTCTAACGAACCAAATGACCACGTAGATGTTCCGACGCTGGATCGATGTCACTATTGTTGTTATTTAGCCCTAGGTTCACCCCGATCTCGTAGACATATGATCAAAAGCGTTCCCTCCATGCCCACGTCTTGTACATTCAAAAGCACGTAAAAGCATTCCATCCACGTCTTTTTAGCAGTATGCATTATCAAATGTACTCGTCCCACCCATAGTGGATTGTGATCCGAGGAAGATTTAGCTGATATTTCAAGCAGGTCGAAAGACCACATAGAGTTTTCCACGTTCACTCTTTGTTACTGTTGTTGTTTTCGAGCCCCGATGAAATTGATCTCCCTACCATGACCATTCTATCTCTTCCCTATTTGCAAGGAGACGAAAAACCTTTTTCTAAGACATCAGGGTATAACTTAAAGGATATTTGGCTACTATTTCTTGCAGGTTGAGTGACCACGTAGAGGCTCCTTTAACTTAGCTGCAGTGATTATGACCCCTTCTCATTTAAATATCGTATCAAGATAAAGGAACGCAAATATACCCCTGTTTTAAATTTCAGCATAGAAGATGAAAATACATTGGCAAGGAGTATAAATAAGGTCTTGCGACCATGTGGTTTTGGGTTCCGTTCTGCAGAGCAGCACCTTGGACGAGTGGCTTTTACTAGAGCCTCAGTCTAACATGTGAGAGAGAAAGAGAGAGAGAGAGAGAGAGAGAGAGAGAGAGAGAGAGAGAGAGAGAGAGAGA
>NC_068991.1:71691494-71693530 GCF_001194135.2 Octopus bimaculoides
AAGAGAGAGAGAAAGAGAGAGAGAAAGAGAGTGTGTGTGTGTGTGTGAGAGAGAGAAAGAGAGTATATGTGTGTGTACGTGCATGTGTGTATGTCTGTATGTATAGATATATGCATGTATATATTTCATATACATATATTCACACACACACACACACATATATATATATATATACATGTCAATGCTTGTATATCTTAGTGTCTGTGTTTGTAACTCTTCCCCACCGTTTGGCAAAGCGTTGTTGCTTTGTTTACATCCCCGTGATTTAAGAATTCGGCGAAAGAGACCAATAGAATAAGTGCCAGACTTCAAAAATACAAAAATAAAAATAAACATGAATAATGGGATCGATTTGTTCGACTAAAACCCTTCAAGGTGATTGGGTGGTACCCCCAGCGTGGCTGCAATGCCAGACCTGATACAGGTAAAGAATAAAAAGATAAAGAAAAAAAAACACAGAAATAACCTACAGTCACAAGTAAGATTCGAACTCAGAACCGGCGATTGACAAAACCCAATACAGTAACCACCCAACTACTCCCTTGGCCATTTCTTTACCCTTTTTGCCGTTACAGATGTTGCTGCTACCCATTGTCTTCTTTGAACTTTTCCATATCACATAGCCTTCTCTTTAATTGCTATCATATATCAGCCGTTTAAATTCTTCCTGTTTATTGGCGAGCCAATATTGACAGCTTCACCTTCAATGGAATCTTCAGGCCTCCTTTTGTCTGTTTATTACGGTCCACAACATATCGTCTTCTCGCCCGAATTCTTCAGCAATTTCCATTCCATTAGAAATACCTACACATTCCTTTTAAAACGTCTTCGCCATAGGTTTCTAAACACCCCGTCCCGTCATTTCATTTCAGTATCCGCTATCTTTCCTCGCCTGCAATCCATCGACAAAAGATCCTGCTAACGTCGGCAACCAGGCCGTGACCTTTTGAGCGCCGTTCATTACAATCATTTTTTGTAGTAAACCAGACAAATAAATAAATAAATGAACGAAAAATAAAACTTCAACTGATTTTTATTGAAAAAAAAAATAGAGAAAAATAAGAAATCAGTATCTTTATCATATTTTAATTTCAATTCCGTGTGTGTGTGTGTGTGTGTGTGTGTGTAGTATATGTGCATGTGAGTGTGTGTATATGTGTATGCGTGTGTGTATACGTTGTGTGTGTGTGGCAAGAAGTTTGCTTCCCAGCCACATGGTTTCCGACTCAGTACCACGGCGTGGCACCTTGGGCAAGTGTCTTATATTATAGCCTTGGGCCGTCCAAAGCCTTGTGAGTGCATTTGGTAGAGAGAAACTAAAGAAGCCCCACTCCTCTCTCTCTCTCTCTCTCTCTCTCTCTCTCTCTCTCTCTCTCTCTCTCTCTCTCTCTATATATATATATATATATATGTATATGCAACAGGATTCTTAATATATATGCGTGTGTGTGTATGTGTGTGTGTGTGTGTGTGTGTGCGTGTGTGTATGTCCCTACCATCACTTGACAATCGGTGTTGGTGTGTTTACGCCTCCGTAACATTAGTTATTCGTCAAAAAAGACCGATAGAATAAGTGTCAGACTCTAGAAATAAGCACTGCGGTCGATTTCTTCGACATGAAAGCGGTGCTCCAGCTTGGCCGCAGTCAAATAACTGAAACAAATAAAGAATTAAAAAGAGCTAAGCGATACAAATGTAATAAATTATAAAGATAACGCAAAACAGAATCGAGAGCAAATTCCTTTGATATTCCTTTATTCTTTTACTTGTTTCTGTCATTTCACTGCGGCCATGCTAGAGCACCGCCTTAAAACGGTTTTTTTTTAGTCAAAGGAATTAACCCCTAGACTTATTTAAACTTAGTACTTATCCTACCGATATCTTTTGCAGAACCACTAGGTTACCGGGACGTAAACACACCAACACCGGTTGTCAAGCGGTGATTAGGAGACAAACACACACATATACACACATATATATATATACGACGAGCTTCTTTCAGTTTCCGTCTACCATTCCACTCACAAGACTGGCCA
>NC_068991.1:71693750-71695418 GCF_001194135.2 Octopus bimaculoides
CCACACGGCCACGCCTGCGCCTAATAGTTTACCAAAAATCTAAAACAGTGGCGAAATGGTACTATCCACGACTACCAGAAACTTTAATTAAAGAATTATATGGAAATATGGAAATACGGAATAATGTCTGCTCTTTTTAATTTTTGATAATCATTTTTCAACATAAGGAAAAAGTAAACCTAGAGCGATTCTCTCCACTTAAATAACACATTCTCTCTCCCTCCCCCTTTCTATCTATCTATCTATCTATTTATCTATCTTTTTATCTATCTATCTATCTATCTATCTATCTATCTATCTATCTATCTATCTATCTATCTTCTTAAGTAACAGTTCCCAGTGAACCCGGCACGTGTACATTAGAACTAAAAGATTGAACGCATAATCTTTACTCACGACCCTTCCTTTTTCGAGATTAAAGTATTGTTGGAAATAAGCTGAGGAAATGAAGCATAAAGTATACTATAAAGGATTGAAAGGATTATTCTTGCAAAGGATTATTACTGAATGGATTAGTATAGCAAAGAAATGTGATACCTATCGAATAGGGATGAAACCAAACATCCAAATCCAGTTCTGTGAAAAAGAATTGCTTCTACCAGATCCTCTTTTATAGAAGCCCTTGAATTTAATTTGATTATTTTTCAGACCTGAACCTATGAAGTTGGTAATTATAACATACATTTACATTAAGCAGGAGTCAGAGTCGCAATTGCTTTATTTTGATCAACTGACTCCAGCTCCGATACTGACTCCACGACTCCAACTCTGACTTCACAGACCTGACTTGACTTAACATTTAAAGATAACATAAGAGAGAGAGAGAGAGAGAGAGAGAGAGAGAGAGAGAGAGAGAGAGAGAGAGAAACAAAAAAGAAAAACAGAAATGATCTACAGCCACATGTAAGATTCGAACTCAGAACCGGCGATGACAATAAGTAACCACCCAACTACTCCCTTGGCCTTTTCTTCACTCTATCTAACGACTTAACATTCACTGGACGCTTACAGGACAAAGCAGTACCTTGAGTTCGTTAGGGAGTCTCTACGTCTGCATGGTCGTACGGCGTGTTACAAACAGCAAGCTAATCTTCTCCAATTCACATTATGCCACCTTAAAAAAAGGAAGGACATATTGGACAGAATTGTCCAGTATATTCCATCTGTATAAAAAAATTTTAAAAAAGACGTGCTGGTCACATTTGAGAAGTCTTTGATCATAAATTTGCAAAATTGGGGCCAAGATTCAGTGCAAAACAACAACAGGTTGCAGAGATAGTTTTGTGGTTAAAAAATTCGCTTCGTAATCACACGTTTCTGGATTTCAATCTCATTGCCTGCTACGTTAAGCATTGTTTCGGATTGACCAGTATCTTCTGAGAAGAGTTTGGTAATCGGAAACTGCGCAGAAAATCACAGGAGAAGGGATTCGTTCTTGTTGTAGCGGTATTTAAACACCACAACGGACAGCATGTGCTTTCGGGGGAAGATGGCTTCCTCCCTTACTTGGAACAATCATGAAAGTTCAGTAAAAGGTTTAAGACGGGCGACACCCTTTCTTCTCTGAGCAAATCATTAAATCTTAAAACATAAACAACAGCAGCAACAATAACAAAAACAAGAGTTTTGAAATACAGTTCTCCATTAAACGAGCTCACACACACACAC
>NC_068991.1:71695428-71695658 GCF_001194135.2 Octopus bimaculoides
CACACACACACACACATACACACACGCACACACGCACACGCACACACACACGCACACACACACACACACACAGAGGCACAGGTGTGTGTAGGATGTATGAGTGCGTACGTATTTGTTTGTGTATGTGTGCAGTTTAGTTAAACTGAAATCTTTTTTCTCGCACTCGAGTTTCACCCCACTGAGATCATCAGGCATATATATATATATATATATATATATATATATATATA
>NC_068991.1:71696192-71697654 GCF_001194135.2 Octopus bimaculoides
GGAGAGAAGGAGGAGAGAGTGAGAGGGAGAGAGAGAGAGAGAGAGAGAGATAGAGAGAGAGAGAAACAGACAAACAGGCGGATGGAAACAGAAAAGAGAGGAGAAAGAGAAGCGGGAAAGGTAGTGAGGGAGAGGGAGAGAGGGGTACGAGGGGGGAAGAGAGAGAATAGATGAGGCATTGATAGAGTGAGATTTCTCGCTTTACGATAGTTGGACTCTTGAAGTTGCAGTGAACATACCGACAAGGGGGGAGGAGAAGAAGAAGAAGAAGAAGAAGAAGAAGAAGAAGAAGAAGAAGAAGAAGAGGGAGAGAGAGAGGGAGAAGGGGGACAGAAATGGAAAGAGTTGATGGAAAAGAAATATTTACAATAGGGAAAAGACAACATGGAGCAATAGGAACAGTGTGAATAACGAGCAATAATAATAATAATAACAATAATAGATAAATAAATAAAAATAATAAATAAATAAATGAATAAATAAACATATGGACGACGACGTGAGATTGTTGTGGGATTTTCTTATACAAAGCGAAAAGAGAACGGAGCAAAGCAAGTCGGATATTGTAATCGTTGATTTGGAGAAGTAAGTTTGTTTGTAATTAACGTGACACGCTCATTTGACACCAGAGTCAAGAAGACGCAAGACCCCAAAACAAAAAAAATACTAAGATAATATAATATCGACTTAAAGTGTGAAATTCTCAAATGCTGGAATAAAGAAGTTGACAAGGTCATGATCCTGCCAGTTATCTTTGGGGCTTTGGAAACTGTGACGAAGAATTTGAGATTAAAAACTTTGGAAAGTTAGATGTTAATCTGGGAGTGGATGGAATTTGGCAAAGCTGTGTATTTGGTTCAGCCAGAATTATGTGGAAAGTCCTCGATGCAGAGTAAGGAGAGATATATGAACAGCACACAAAGACCATAACAGAAGAAGGGACACGAATGTTTCTCATCGAAGGCCAACGGTTGCGATCCGATAGGAAACGTAATGAAACCAGTTTCACCATCAATATGGTATAAAAGCAACAACATAATAATAATAATATGCATACAATGAGTTTCTCTGCCCTAGGTGTACGGAAAAAAACTCGGCAAGAAATGGAAGAAAAGAGAAAAGAAAAACATAATAATAATAATAATAATAATTAATTCGTTTTATTGGCCACAAGGGCTAATATCAATCAAAAACATGTAAGGACAAAGATAATAGAAGAGTGCCATTGTTATCAAGTGAACGTTATTCGACATCTCGTGTATCTTCCACAGGTTCAAAAAATAAACTTGTCAATCTACTTCATTTTAGTTAATATATATATCGTTCATTTGATAACAATGGCACTCTTCTATTTTTGCTTCTATATCTTCTGGAGGAGTTAACTCAGTCCTAATAATAATAATAGTTTCTTTAATGCCCACAAGGGGCTAAACATAGAGGGAACAAACAAGGACAGACAAGG
>NC_068991.1:71697839-71699489 GCF_001194135.2 Octopus bimaculoides
TGTAAGAACGATAGAATAAGGACTTATTCTATCGTTCTCTTTTGCCGAACCACTAAGTTACGGGGACGTAAACACGCCAGCATCGGTTGTCAAGCGATGTTGGGTGGGGGGGACAAACATAGACACAAACATTTACACACACACATATATACGACAGGCTTCTTTCAGTTTCCGCCTACCAAATCCACTCACAAGGCTTTGGTCGGTCCGAGGCTATAGTAGAAGACACCTGCCCAAGGTGCCACGCAGTGAGACTGAACCCGGAACCATGTGGTTGGTAAGCAAGCTACTTACCACACAGCCACTCCTGTCAATATCTATTAAGCGAGATCTAAAGTACTTCGCTGTCTGTCCTAATTTTCGACCTAAATACAGTTGCTGTAGTTGTAGATGTTGTGGCGGTGGTTACTAAGGGAACGACTGTTGTTTCTAAGATGAAGAGATTATTCTTGGAAGAGATTTACACAAAATATCAATTCATTTATTCATTTATTTACTTTTACTGTCGCCTCAATCACCGCTTGATGGTTTTATTAAGATTTGTAAGTTGAGAGAGAGAGAGAGAGAGAGAGAGAAAGAGACAAGGGAGGGAAGAAGAGGGGGGAGGAAGAGAGAGGAAGGGAACGAGTGTGTATGTGTGTGTGCGTGTGTGTGACAAATCAAGATAGAAATAAGAATGAATGAGAAATACAGAGAGAGTTTGTCTATCTGGAATTGTGTATGTACGTGTGAAAGCAGGAGGGGAAGGAAATGAAAGACTTGTGTGTGTGTGTGTATGTGTGTGTGTGTGTGTGTGTGTGTGTGTGTGTGTGTGTTTGAATTTGTCCCCCACCAATGCTTGACAACCGGTGCTGCTTTGTCAATATTCCAGTAACTTGGTGGTTGCAAAAGTGATCGAAAGAGTAAATACCAGGCTTAACAAGTGAGCACTGAAGTCGATTTGTTTGCCTGCGACCCAAAGAATGAGACAGATTAAACACATTTTTTTAACGTTTGTTTTCAGTTATAATAAAAACAAGGATATTTGTGGCTTTCGTCACTGTTTACAATTTTATTCCAATTGCTTTCAGATTTGATATATGAATTAAATTTTGTATACTAATTATGAAAATGAAATTCATTTTCCTTATAAATCCATAATTAAAAAGTTATTAGCCTTTAAAATATACAGAATTTGGGTATTTTAGTTAGTCAGAAGCGAGTATTTTACACATCACCGTGGCGAAAAACTCTGTTTCCACAGTAACCAAAGATGCTGCGCATGCGCACAAGGAGGAGAAGGAGACACGAGAAAGATAATCTTCTTACTACAATAATACTCTTGTGTTTTTCTCCGTGTGAACATATGAATGAGAAAGGAAGGGGTAATAAATGAATAAGGAAGGAAGGGTGATGGCAAACAGGTAGTGATGATGGAAGAGGCAGCGAACGTGCTGTTTTCTGATTGGCTGAAAATTCTGAAAATTATCAGACTTGGAACACCTGTAACATTTTTGCAAAATTTTTCTGGATTAAATGAATAACAAATTCGGATTCAGCGTCAAAAATTACATCTTTAGGATACATTAAGAAAATTTTTAAAGACAATTGTAAACAGTGACGAAAACCACAAAGATCGAAAAACAATATTCTTTTACTCTCTTTTACTCT
>NC_068991.1:71699827-71700478 GCF_001194135.2 Octopus bimaculoides
TATATATACGACGGGCTTCTTTCAGTTTCCGTCTACCAAATCCACTCACAAGGCTTTGGTCGGCCCGAGGCTATAGTAGAAGACACTTGCCCAAGGTGCCACGCAGTGGGACTGAACCCAGGACCATGTGGTTGGTAAGGAAGCTACTTACCACACAGCCACTCCTACGCCTATACATTTATCTGAAGGGTTACATTTGTAGACTACAGATTTATTATTCTTAAACAAGAATATTGCTGATAGTGACTTCGAAGTTAAGCCATCGTCAGAATGTAATGCATTGAAGTCCTTATATAGTCTCTGTTGGGTTGAAGTCTTCTTTGGACGTGTGGGTTTGAATGGAGGGTAATTAGATTTTAGGGTGGGCTATTATGGAAAGGTGTATTGGAGAAAATTTTATTGATTAAACTTGGGGTTTAGAATTTATTCATGTATGCAGAGGAGTGCGTATGTCTGGGTGTGTTCCTTTTGTTTAGAAGATACAGGAAGTGTTATTAGTTTAGTTGTTTTTGTATTTTATTTATTTATTTATTTTTTTGGTTTTAATGCATTTAATTCTTTGCTTTGACAATGAAAAGGTCAAAGGAACAAAGTCCAGTATTTAAAACCTTAATAATTGGGCGTGTCAGCATTTTTGTAATGGAATTTTAA
>NC_068991.1:71701810-71702700 GCF_001194135.2 Octopus bimaculoides
TGTATGTCTACATGTGCGTGTCAGTGGGTGGATGTGTGTGCGTGCGTGTGTGTGTGTATGTGTGTGTGTGTGTGTGTGTGCGTGTGTGATGGGGCCAAAGCTCTGACCGTCAGTTTTTTGACGTTATTTATAAGACAAAGAAGTGAGAAAGAGAGAAAAAGAGAGAGCAAGAGAGAGAGAGAGAGAGAGAGGGGGTGAAAGATATAGTAAGACTGCGAGAAAGAAAGAAAGAACGAAAGAACGAAAGAACGAACGAACGAAAGAAAGAAAGAAAGAAAGAAAGAAAGGGGTAAGTGTTTTGGAATATATTACTGGAATTACTTGCTGTATATTTAGTTTTTGGTCAACCCCGGTCAAACAGATCAACAATTAAAAACGTTCCAGTGGTGACCATCATCCCGACTTTCAATTTTTTGTTTAGATATTATGTACCCATGACTACATTAAACAACCTGTCCTTTCGTTTTCAAAACACGACCGTTTTGATTTAACTTTTTGCCTGTCCAAAGGATTTCTCTAAGTTTGTCCTGAGAGTCCATGCTTCTTTTCAGAGTTTTGGTTTGTCCTCGTTTCATACGTTCACTATTAATTTTTGCTTGGGGGTTCTTGCTTTTATAACTATCCAGAAGGATAGACCTATCATTGAGAGCAATAGATTTAGTCGGTGGTCTAGTTATCTTAATTCTAGCTTTTGGTGAAGTAGAAGAGGTTAGAAAGGGTCAAGCGGTGAACACATTATTTCGGCCTAGCTAAGGTAATCTGGCAAATGTAAAATTGCTGTCACAGAAAAACTATTGTTTTACCGTGAGAAAAGTTCTGTTGAAGTGTTAATTTAAATTTGGCTATGGTGGATCGAATCCACTTCATGCTTGGAAGATTCACTATATATA
>NC_068991.1:71703510-71706492 GCF_001194135.2 Octopus bimaculoides
ATAATAATAATAATAATAGTAACATCGATAGGAATGAGAACCCAGGTTCGAAATTTCCCCAAGACACCTGACGAAGGCTGGAGGGTATATCAGCCGAAACGTTGTGTTAACAACAAACAAGATGAGGACGAATATCCGTCAAATGTAAATAATGTATATATATATATATATATATATATCGGGCAACCGTACGACGAACAGGAACGTGGAACTCTGAGTAGGATTTTCTTTTGATGTTTTTGCAGCTTTAATGAAGAAGCATATTACTCTACCTTCTGTATTCGAGTACTATTTCTTCCAACATTGTTTCACATTTATGTGCTTACTCGTGTTTATATATATATATATATATATATATATATATATATATATATATGGGGGGTGGGTGGAGTAAGAAAGTAAGAGAGAGAGAGAGAGCGGGGCTATTTTTGCAATGCAAACTATTCAAAGTATGCACTACTTTATTTATTAGTTCCAGTAGAAAACTCGTAGCTTGCTGTCACCTTCCCCACCTTTCCTCTGAGTTTGCTAAGCTTGGAACATGATTAATTAAGTTTGGCTCGCTTGATTAATGAGTAATTTGGCTTGTTTTGCGAGTCACCGAAACTGTGTGTTTGTTGAGAGGTCAGGTGTACTGGTGAATGTGAGCACTTTGGTAAAGGGAATTAAGTAAAAAGTCTGGAGAAAGAGATACTCCAAGATAGGAGATATATATAATTCAAGAATAGCTGTATGGTTAAGCAGCTTGTTTTGTAATCAATCCTGTCATTCTGGTTTCAATCCCTTAGCGTAGCGTCAAGGGCAAGTGTTTCTTTTTAGTTTTGTTTTTATATTACTATATCTTCGGCTCAACCGAAGTTTTGTGAGTGACATTGGGTAGACGGAAACTGAGGTGAAGCCGGTCCGATGTACTATACCTGTAATTCAAACGGCCAGCCTTGTCACACATAGTGTCACGCCGATTCCGCCTGAGCACGACTGAATGCATTAAGAACAGACATGTATGCGGAATACTCAGCCAGTTACATAGTAATTTACTGAGAAGATAGATTTGTTGATCGAACAGTTCGCAAGATTTTCGTCGACACAGACGAATGATTCATTACATAAGGTGAAAGTGGTGGGTGCATCGTGGAAAAAAATCATTTGAGAGCAGCGAAGACAATTGTATTAACAGTATATGAAATGCAGATTTATTAATTTTTTTCTGATTTTGGCAAAATGAAAGTAATTCTAAGGCGAGGGGTAAGTCGATGACTTCGATCCCCAGTATAGAGTTCCTGCTTATACGATCGACTCCTAAAGGTAAAGTCAACGCTGGTGTTGTTTGAACTCGGGACGGAAAGTCAGGAAAACAGCTACTAAGTTTTTTTTGTACTGCACGGCAACGATTCAGCCGACTCGCTGCTTTCGTTTGTGTATACGTATTAATGTTTGTATTCCTGTTAAATTATTATAAAAAAGCATTGAAGGACCAACCAATAATTTTCAATAGAAAGGCAGCGAGCTGGCAGAAACGTTAGGACGCCGGGCGAAATGCTTAGCGATATTTCGTCTGCCGCTACGTTCTGAGTTCAAATTCCGCCGAGGTCGACTTTGCCTTTCATCCCATCGGGGTCGATGAAATAAGTGCAAGTTACGCACTGGCGTCGATGTAATCGACTAGCCCCCTTCCCCACCAAAATTTTCAAGGCCTTGTGCCTTGAGAAGAAATAATTATTTAAGGGCGGCGAGCTGGCAGAATCGTTAACATGCCGAGCGAAATGCTTAGCGGTGTTTCGTCTGTCTTTACGTTCTGAATTCAAATTCCGCCGAGGTCGACTTTGTCTTTCATCCTTCGGGGTCGATTAAATAAGTACCAGTTACGCACTGGAATCGATGTAATCGACTTAATCCCTTTGTTTGAACCCTCTACGTTTAGCCCCCTGTGGGCAATAAAGAAATAAATAATTTTCAGTAGAGCATTATATTTTCACAAGGAAAAGATTGACAGTAAGTTCGAAGTTTCGTCTTTCTAGTCGAGAGTGACACTCAGTGAAAATGATGTCTGACCAATAGATTAACGTTTTTGGATGCAGTTTACAAAGCGCACGCGGGTGATCTTATGTGTGTGTGAGAGAGAGAGAGAGAGAGAGAGGGACAGGGATTACTGCTCCCGGTGTACAAGTCATGCTCTTGTATTCAGCATATTTATTTTATGTAAAGAATTAACAGCTGTTGAGGGATAAAGTATTTCCCGGGACAGGAAAGACGTATAGCAGCCTTTTGTGATGCAGTGTTGGGGGCGAAATGTTAAGAATGTAATACTCTCAACGAGAAGTTATTGGAGATTGTTATGTTAAACATTTGTACGGAGTATTTATTCGAATACAAGGGTGGGATTGTATCATATTGCTAGTTTATCAATAGAAACTCTATAATAAGTCCATCAATCACACCCCTATACCCATACCTATTTTTTTCAGCCACAGAAACACATACATATAGAAGTCCTCACATCTTGCTTTAGTCACCGGGAAAATAATATTTGATTACCTCACTTCTCCGGAAGGCAGATGTTATCAATAAACCAAGAAAAATGAGTCACCTCATTCCGCTGTCAACTCGAAGACGTCTACATAACCCAGCCCTGGTTTTTATAGACAATCGTTCCTTCATTTGGCTATTTCTCGGAAGGATAACTAGCTTCCTGTCATTAAGTAACAACCAGTCTTCCAGTTACACATCGTACATCCAGCCCCCACTTCACTTGTTAACCGTATGGCTTTCAGATATTTTTTTTTAAATCGACAAACATTTTCAGATGGTGAACGCAAGCTGTTGTTAAAATGTCCACAACAACAACAACAATAATAATAATAATAATAAACGACACTCCCCCCACACACATACCTAAAAAAAAAGAACAGGGGACACGGAAAGCTGTATAACAAATACGGACGTATTAAGATAGTAAACACAAGCCGTTGTTAATATATTCAC
>NC_068991.1:71706990-71712772 GCF_001194135.2 Octopus bimaculoides
ATCTAATCGACTGGCTATCTCCCCCAAAATTTCGGGCCTTGTGCTTAGAGTACAAAAGAATCTATTCACCACATTAAAAGACTGAGAACAGACAGGAAACAGTATTATAGAGGACATATTCGGATGATAAATACAAACCACTGTTAAATTGCTGACCTTATACGGACGCAGGCATGGCTGTGTGGTTCAGTAGCTCGCTTTGTAACCACGTGGTTTCGGGTTCAGTCCCACTGCACGGCACCTTGGGCAAGTATTTTCCACTGTAGCCATGTCTTGTGAGTGAATTTGGCAAATGAAAACTGTAAGGAAGTCCGTCCTATATGAATGAGTGTCCTCATGTTTGTCCGCTTGACAATCAGTGTTCATCTGTTTAAGTCGTTCTTATTCCGATAAAATACATTCTGGGATCCATTTGTTAGACAAAACCCTTCAATCGGTACTCCAGCATGGCCGCAATCCGGTGACTAAAAACAAGTAAAAAGTTCAGTTCTATATTTAAGAAATGAGGAATTATGTACACTATTTACATTTGACGGATATTTGTCCTCATCTTGTTTGTTGTTAACACAAAATTTATGGCAACGAGGTTTTTTATATTTTTATAATAAGGGGTTCAGAAAATACGTAGCCCCTCTTTGGTTTTTCAGGGCTCAGGACCGATGTTGAGCCTGAACCACCTATTTTATAAGCCGTGCGGGATTCGAACTCGTAACGTTATATTTTCGACTGTAGTACTACTGTTTTCTGTCTGTCTTTGCTTAAATCTTTCTCAACGTTACGAGTTCAAATCCTGCAGATATTTAACTTCGTCTCTCATTTTACCAGGGTATTTACGGCAGGCCCTCGAATCCCAGAAAGACTTTTCTGCAACTTTTTGCCGAACAACCTGCACAAACGATTTGTTTATAAGGACCAAATGCTCCTGCTATACATTAGCTAACTCCTTCCATCAAATCGACATTACCTGTACAGGTGCACGGTGTGCCACACGTCAGATGTCGAAGTGATTGCAGTATTTGTGCAAAAACACAATGCACCACCAGGTCCAAGAATCGAAATCACGACTACGTGAATCGTTAGTACAACGTCCTAACTGCTAGGCCATGCGCCCTCACTTACCAATGAAACACTTGGGGTGGGGTTAAAGGGCTATTAAATTTGTCACAACCCTTTAAAAGATATTGTGGCCTCTGCCAAAATTAGAGTTAATGGCAAAACCGTGATTGTGTTAGATTAAATGTCGTGCGGTATTAAGACTCGACTCAAGTTTGGATGCTGCTAAGGTGGACATTGCCTTTAAGATAATAACACCATTTTGGGAGAAATAAGCATGGGTTTGGTTGGGATCAAGAATTTCACTAGGTATTTACATGGTACCAGTTTCGATCGCACTGGATGGCACCTCGGGCAAGTAATCATACATGCCTCTCTCTCTCCATATATATATATGTGTGTGTGTGTGTGTGTGTGTGTGTGTGTGTGTCTCTGTGTGTGTGTGTGTATGTGTAATCCTTTCTATTAGAGACACAAGGCCTGAAATTTTTGGGGAGGAGACTAGTCAATTACATCGACTCCAGTCTTTCACTGGTACTTAATTTATCGACCCCGAAAGGATGAAAGGCGAAGTCGACCTCGGTGGAATTTGAAATCAGAACGTAAAGACGGACGAAATGCTGCTAAACATTTTGTCCGGCATGCTAACGATTCTGCCAGCTTACCGCCTTCCTATTTACATATACAATGCAATAAGACTCCCTTATTTTAAGACAGTACGATAAAAACTGATCGAAATTTTTGGGCTGCTATTCTTAGCACTTCTAGCTGCCGTGTATAGGTATTCTCCTTGAGTAAATCTCTAGCGTTATATATCTACGTGTGTGTGTGTGTGTTTTGTGTATTCAAATCTACACGTTGCGTAAACACTCTAACACAACACAGTGACAACGCCTTCGTCCACAACGAATCTCCTTCTTTCATTTAGAATAAATGTCAGCTCGAAAATTAAGCAGAGAACGGCAAAAAATAAATAGGAAGCCGGGAATAAGACAAGATAAACAGATCCTGAAAATAAAGTCTTTACTTGCTTCTCTTTGAGCAGGCACAGAGTGCAAACCATTTTAGACCTGAGTCAGATCTTAAGAAGCAGTGTCGAGGAACGCAACATTAACACTGAGCGGCCTTTTAGTTGTTTTTAAGTGGTTCCAATTCAATTTGAAACATGGTTTTGATTCTTTGCATTTTATTTATTTATATATTATTTATTTTCCTTAATGATTCTAACCTAATTTCTCTTGATGCGAGCTGGAATTAACGCCTGTCTTCATACCTACCTACCTACCAAAATGTCTATTCATCAGCAAGTTGGGTGCAAAGGCTTATTGTAATAAACATATTCATATACACATTTGTGTTGTGTGCATGCGCGTATATATATATATATATATATATAAATGTGCGCGTGTCTCTGTATGTATATATGCAAATATGTATGCATGCACATGTATATGGTTTATTAAATATATACATGCATATATATATATACATATATGTATACAATAGTATAAATATGTATGTATATACATACATATATGTATGTATGTATATACATATATATATGTACGTATGTATATACATATATATGTATGTATGTATATACATATATATATGTATGTATGTATGTATATACATACATATATATATATATATGTATATACATATATACATATACATATGTATATACATATATATATGTATATACATATATATATATATGTATATACATATATACATATATATATATATATGTATATACATATACACATATATATACATATATATATATGTATATACATACATACATATATATATATACATACACACACAAAATAATTTACAAATATATTTATATTCAGCATGTACGTTTGTATGTATGCATGCATGTATGTATGTATGTATGTATGTATGTATGTATGTGTGTATGTATTTACTTGGCCTGCACAAGTATAAACTGAAAATTTCAAAGAACTTTAAAGAGAACAACATTGTATAAACAACAGATATCTACTTAAGTCATCAATTTAGAACATTTTACAGATAAAAACTATATCTACCTCACCAGAACTACCTCTCTCTCTCCCTCTCTCTCTTCCTCTTTCTCTCTCTTTTACACTCTCTCTCTCAGACATATGCACACAATCACACAGCATCTGTTAATGCAAGTATAGATAATACTCAGTGGTGAATGAATGGGGTAACACAGACTGTTTCAAACGTACATACATATCACAACAGCCCACACACACATGCAAAACCCACGTACATGCATACATACATACATACATACATACATACATGTATTCATATGTATATGTGTATGTATCTATGCATGCGTGTATCCAAAGTCGAACCGTTTAAGGAGATTATATCATAATCCGTGCACATCCGCAATCAGGCGATTCTTTACAGAAAACTCCATTGGTGTATTGTTAACCCACGCCATCAAACACACACACGCTGTGTGTGTGTGTGTGTGTGTGTGTGTGTGTTTGATCTTGATTCCCAGTCTACTCATGCGAACGTCATTCCATCGTATAGCTATGAACAACCATTAAGACCACAGCTGGTTTTTTTTTTAGCTTTCTGTCACTTTTACACAACGTTTTTCCTGGTGCCTCTCTATGTTCTATTCTTTCTTTCTTCTTTTCTTTGTGGGGCACTTCTGGATATCACCATTCCTTTATTTTACAAGGAGAGAGAGAGAGAGGCAAAGAGAAGTAGGAAAATTAAAGAACAAAAAGAAAAAGAAAAAACGAAAAGAAAGAGAAAAGAAATTGGCGAACCGAAATGTGAAACAACTGAAGAATTTAAAGCTAACTTTCTCAAGACTGCATCAACATTCCTGGCAAATTATTCGCTTTCCGTTATTTATTTTCTGTTATTTATTTTTACTTCTACCCTATACATATTCGTTTATATTTCAGTGGAAAATGGTTATATATATATGTCGAAACTGTGATGATATTTGGTCGATGACTTATGAGGGGTTAAGCATGTCCACGTCCATTGTGTGTGCGGATTTATAACAATGAAGCGAACTTCATAACTTCATGTCATACTTGAATCAATCTCACCCATTATCGTTCGTTACACTCCATCATTTTGTGACTTACTTGTTTCAGTCATTGAACTGCAGCCATGCTGTCGCATCACCTTGAAGGGTTTAGTCAAAAGAATTGAACCCCAATCCTTACGTTTTTTTTTCTACGTCTGGTGCCTATTCTATTGATTGTTTTGGTCGAATTGGTAAGTTAAACAAATGAACATCAAGTTGTCAAGTGGTGGAGGGGACAAATGCAAACACACACACACACACACAGATAGATAGATAGATAGATAGATAGATAGATAGATAGATAGATAGATAGATAGATAGATAGATAGATATAGGCGTCATGCTGAATCTCCATGAAAACGTTAATTTCACGAACAGGCTGTTCCGTTGATCTGAGCAACTGGAACACTCGTTGTTGTAAGAGATGGAGTGTCAGTTTTATATATAAATATATAAACAACAGGCTTCCGCACTGTTTCTGTCTAGGAAATTCACTCACAAGGCATTGGTTGGGCCGGGGCTATAGTGAAAGACACTTGCTCAAGCTAATGCATAGTGAGACTGCCTCCAAAACCTCGTGGCTGCAAAGCTAGATTCTTAATAACGCAGCCATGCTTGCACCTGAAAGTAATCTTTATATATATATATATATATATATATATATATAATGAAGGCAGCTATACGCAATATAAAAGCAAAAAGGAAAAATTCAATTGTCATTAATTGTGACTGAGGGTATTGGGTAGCACCTATATTGCTAGAAATAAGAGTTAAGATTCCTTAGAGCCGAAAAGAAGCACATGTCTATGCACTGACAGGGGAGATAACCGCCCTGAGCGAGCAAGATCATGATACTCGTCTAGTTTCGTTTAAGATTAAAGCTCATATATATAATGGACCCTCCTGTTCAGCTTTCGCCGAATGACCTGCACAAATGATATGTTTATAGTGATCAAATGTTCGTGCCACACATTAGCTCACTCTCTCCGGGTGCAAGGTATACCATGCGTCACGTGACGAACCGATCGCTGGGCAACGTGAGATGAAGTACTTTGCTCAATAACACAATGCACCGCCCAGTCTAGAATTGAAACCACGATCTTGAGTGCAACACTCAAACCACTTGGACATGCGTCTCTCTCTCTCACACACACACACACATATATATATACACACACACATATTAAAGAACAGATATAAGTATTTCTTACATCTTTAATACATTATACTGAAAGAAAGGGCAGCATCGTAACTCTTTCCGGGACCTCGAATCTGGCAACAAGTATGGAGGAAGGTATTCTTAGACCGGAGATCTGATGTGAATGCTTGCGACTGAGCGTGCTTCACTAAAAGTACCCATTGACCAGATGATGAGGTTAAAGTGGGCTGCCCAGCACCCAACAACATATATTCTGTACATTTCTGATCGACCCGTTTTATTTCGTTTTGTTTTTTGTTTTTTGGTGTGTATGTGTGTGTGTGGGGGGGGGAGGCAGTGTGGTGGGACAGGACACTGTGGTCGGAATGTAATGGATTAATTGATGAACTGAAACGTAAGAAAGCATAAAAATACGCTACGGGAGCGGGGGTTCCTGATCTAAACTTAAAACCAAATTGGTGAAAGCAGCTGATATGTTTCTGTATTATTTGACCTCCTCAGCAAACCTGTTC
>NC_068991.1:71713228-71715955 GCF_001194135.2 Octopus bimaculoides
GTGTGTGTGTGCATTGTCACTGATTTGCGGCAAACGAAAATCGAACCTAGACACAGATCCAATTCACGGTGGAGCCTAGTACCTAAACCACGGTGGTTGAAAGTTAGAAAGTCTTGAAAATATATTATCGAGGAATGATGTTCCGGAGCGATAATTAGATAATATATTTCAGTGTAATCCTCTTTAGAACGAGACTGAATGGGCGGAGAGAGGAATAGCAATAAAGAAAAGAAAAAGCTGTTTACAAGCTGATACTTATACGTTGAGATGTGAAAAATGACAGATTGTTGCCCTCTGCATAACTCACTAACGATACGTCTACACGTTCGAGAAACGTCTACAGTCAGAATAAAATAAATAAGTCAATCAAATAAACTTTGTGGAGCGGAATTTTTGTTTGCTGTAAAAACATAAAACTTGGTGTTTTATGATTTCTCGGTTCTCGGCAGTTTTCCAAAAAACCTAACACCCAACATGGTTTCCGTACGAATAACACGTTCCAACTTCCATCTCATGTGTAAAAATTCATTGAATGCTTTTATTTCCAGTCAGCCCCTCTTTCTCACCTCGTGGCCTGCCCTGAAACCTGTTTTACCTGCGTCTTTCTTTCTTGTTTTCTTACCCAGCTTCTAGTCTTGTTCGAAAACATTCGTCAAGACAGCATTTAATTGAGCCACACCTCATTTCCAACTGTGACTACATACGTACGTACACACAACTCTCTCACCCCATCTCTCTCTCTATTTATCCATCTCCCCCTCTCACACTTACTTCACCTTTCTATTACCTATTCAACATCTTTCTTATCTTCCTTATCTCTCCCCTTCTTTCTCCCTCACACACACATTTCAAGTTTCATTGCCATCATTTACATTGCCTTACTAACCTACCCACTGATGTGGACATGCGAAGGGCACAGTTTGTTGTTGCAGCAGGCTCCAGCACACACACACACACACACACACGCCCTGCCCCTACAACTACTACCCTCTCCAAATAAATATACACATCTACAACAGCTATATTAACACGATGCACTCCCAAAGAAACATCCCTCCCACTCAGTCCAGACAAATAGCAATAGCATATAAAAAAAAACCCAATACTAATGATAAAATAAATACAGGTGCATGTGTGACAGTGTGGTAAGAAGTTTGTTTCCCAATCACATGGTTTCGGGTTCAGTCCCACAGCGTGGAACCTTGGGAAAGTACTTTCTACTAAAGATCCGGGCCAACTAAAGTCTTGTGAGTGGATTTGGTAGCCGGAAACTGAAAGAAGCCCGTCGTGTGTGTGTGTGTGGGGGAGGAGTTTTCATGTCTCTCTGTAACTTTGCGATTCAGCAAAAAGAGAACGATAAAATAAAGACCAGGCTTAAAATGAGACTAAGTACTAGGGTCGATTTGTTCGACTAAGCCTTTCAAGGTCTGGTACTATCGGTGTCCTTGCTGAACCGCTACGTTACGGGGACGTAAACAAACCAGCACTGGGACATGGCTGCCGTCTTAATTACTGAAACAATAAAAAGGTGAACGATAGAAGAAAGGAAGGCGCAGGGATGGTTGTAGGGTTAAGAAGTTTGCTTTGCAACCACGGGGTTTCGGTTTCAGTTCTACTGCGCGGTAGCGTGGGTGAGTTATCTTTTTCTATGGCCCTAAACCGATCAATGCCCTTCGAGTGAATCTGGTAGACAGAAACTCTGGGAAAACCCGTCGTGTGTGAGTGTGTATTTGTGTTACGGTGTTGGTTTGTTTACATCCAAGTAGCGTAGCGGTTCAATAAAAACACCGATAGTACCAGACCTAAAAAATAAGTACTGAGGTTGATTTTTTTAAACTAGACTCTTCGTGGCGGTGCCCCAGCATGGCCTCTGCCTAATGACTGAAAGAAGTAAGAGAAATAAAGAAAATACAAAAAAATTAAAATAACGATAACTATAATTAAAAGAAAATAAATATAGAATAGCAGCAGCAGCATCATAATAATAATTAACCTCATTAGCACCTCACATACTGCACTGATTAACACCAACCATCGGAGGTAAGTACAGTGGAACATCTACTGTCACGCACCGATTGAGTCCACCAGCAGAATCTTTAAATAAGCGAAAGAAAGTAGACTGGACAGTGGAGAGAGAGAGAGAGAGAGAGAGAGAGAGAGAGAGAGAGAGAGAGAGCAACGAGTCTTCCAAGGTTCCACATTGCGTTCCCATGCGGTTACCAACTGTACGTCAGAATGCACATTATGGTTGTGTTAAGTTGGGGAACAGTAGACGTTTGGATCGCACCTCTTCATTCGAATAACCAACCTCCCACAAAGTATGGGTTGTCTATATCATGGCTGACATATGGTGAAACAACAGCAGTAATAACTGCCACTGATACGAAAATTACTATATACCGCAGCCATCAGCACCAGTGGCGCCATCTGTAAAGGAACTGCGGAACTGCAGCACTCCCTATTTCCACTCGATATTATCGATAACATTCAATATAATGAGTCCTTTTTTCTTTAATCCCTTCTTCATGCTTGTACATTATATAATCCTTAAGCTTAATGTCAGTAGCCATCCCCTAGTTTGTGAAAAAAATACAAAAATCCTTGTATAGAACTGTGCGCTTCACAGTTCCAGGGACGCGGTGTTTGGCTGTTGTGCGCATGCTCACATGTCCGAGATAGGAGGCTTCACACAAGAGAGAGAGAGAGAGAGAGAGAGAAAGAGAGAGA
>NC_068991.1:71716264-71719511 GCF_001194135.2 Octopus bimaculoides
TTCAGTGAACAAATTAAACACACTACCCGATAGTGGCTAAAACGTGAACCGATCAAGTTTATGTATAATTTTTCTTTCTATATGTTTGTTTCCTTTTACACAATATTAAAACAACGGCTAAACATTTTCCGAAGCAGCACCCCAACTAATTTTATCTCCGAGACGCCACTGATCAGTACGCATCAGCAAATAATTTGTTTGCTAATTCCTATAAACAAGAGCTCGTGCGTTGAACCGGCAGAGTAGCTTTAACTGACGAGACACACAACGAGGTGGAAACACCACGGTGTCTCGAAGGTCGCTTACATCAGTGAATCGCACGTGTTATGAACATTCATTGTCTAATGAGTTGAGGTATTCTCCGGTGGCGATAAAACAACAGCGATCGGATACTTACGATCGAATCTACCTGAACGATACGTTTTTGTTTGGATTCTTGCTGTTCTGCGTGCATCTCATAAGTTATTACTATACATCGTACTTTCATTAAATATCACTTTATTTTTCTACGAAGGGGTGCTGAAAAGTTCCTGGTTTTAAGTAAAAGAAAATACAGGAGGACCGGTCAATTATGATTTTATTCAACATATACCCCTCTCAGATTTACACACTTATTGCAGCGGTACTGGCTTTAAATTTTGGCACAAGACCAGCACATTTGGGGGACCGAATAAGTCGATTTCATCAACCCCTGTGCTCAACTGGTACTTACTTTACCAACTCTGAAAAGATGAAAGGCAAAGTCGTCTTTGGCGGAATTTGAACTCCGAACGTAAAGATGGACGAAATGTCGCTAAAAAAATTTGCCCGGCGTGCTCACGAGACTGCCGACTCACCGCCTTTATTTGTTATTAATATTCTATTCTACTCTAGGCACAAGGCCCGAAATTTTGGAAAGGGGGCCAGTCGATTAGATCGACCCCTGTACGCAACTGGATGAAAGGCAAAGTCGACCTCGGCGGAATTTGAACGCAGAACATAAAGACAGACGAAATAGCGCTAAGCATTTCGCCCGGCGTGCTAACGTTTCTTATTTCTTTACTGCCCACAAGGGGCTAAACATAGAGGGGACAAACAAGGACAGACAAAGCGATTAAGTCGATTACATCGACCCCAGTGCGTAACTGGTACTTAATTTATCGACCCCGAAAGGATGAAAGGCAAAGTCGACCTCGGCGGAATTTGAACTCAGAACGTAAAGACAGACGAAACACCGCTAAGCATTTCGCCCGGTGTGCTAACGTTTCTGCCAGCTCGCTGCCTTCTCAGGATTGAATTAATGCCACCGGAAAGATTTTTAATGCTATTATCATTGAATTATTTTCACTACACCATTTCTCATTTTTCAAACAATGAATAACATTTATATATCCAGCCACTAATAGTCTTTAGTTGTTTTTCGTTAACCAGCCAGTGTTTGTCATACTAAGTAAAATGTTCTGTATGCTCTTTAACTATTAAGTATTGTGTTACATTTTTTCATAATTGTGCGGAAACCTAACTACATTTGGAAAAGACATTATAGAGTTATTTAAAGAAGTAAGTTTAGTCGACATCACTGTTAATTGTAGTTAAGGTTTTTAAATGTTACTTTAAATTAAAAGATATAATAAATTCTATCCTCATAGGAAACCAAATGAAAGAGTATTTTTTTATGAATAATAAGTTACACTACCCTCTCGCAATTTCCAGAAATTTAGTAACTAATATCGGTACATGCATATCCGCTTATCTTAGGATGTGACTGCATTCAATAGTTTTTCTTTTATATTATATCGAGACACGTCTTAATAGTGATGTATAGAGGTGTCACAGATAGAATTTACTGTTCGAATTGTTCCTGTCTCCAGATATAAAAATAGGTTAAGAAATATTCTATAGTGTATTCCACGATACAGTTTAAGTGTCAATTTCCAATCGTTAGCGACCTTTTTAACTTATTCTTTTTTTTCATTTACCGTTAAATCATAAAGCCCTTAAACAGAAACCCAATTAATGTCAACTACTCTGGTTTTAAGAACTTCGCAAGCTCTATTATCAATTTTGATATAAAAATCTCAATCCTTAAAAAATATAATGACTTCGACATGCATCTGTAGTCCTAGCGATTGTTCAGTAAAGATGTATCGAAATTGTTAGTCTACAGTATAAAAGTCAGCGATAACTTTTCTCGCAGTTCTTATATTGGCCTAAGTGAAAAATATTTTAAAACATACAGGCGCAGTAATGGCTGTGCGGTAAGAAGCTTGCGTCCCAGCCACATAGTTTCTGGTTCAGTTCCACTGCATGGCACCTTGGGAAAGTATCCCCTACTGTAGTCTCGGGCCGACCAAAGCCTTGTGAGTGGATTTGGTGGACGGAAACTGAAAGATGCCCGTCGTGTGTATATATATATATGTATGTATTTGTGTCACTGTGTTTGCTTCTCCACCATCGCTTTGACAACCGATGCTGGTGTGTTCATGCTCCCGTAACTTAGCGGCTCGGCAAAAGAGACCGAGAGAATAAGTAATAGGCTAACAAAGAATAAGTCCTGTGGTCGATTTGTTCGACTAAGGGGGTGGTGCTCCAGCATGGCTGCAGTCAAATGACTAAAACAACTAAAAGAATAAGATATCAAAACATAAAGCAGACCTTTCAGAAATTTGAAAGACGACACGATACCCATGTGAATAATTCTGGTATTTAAAGAAACTGAATCTAACATTTTAGAATTCAATGGTTGAGATAGAGTTAGGCTAACCATTAGCTATATGGCAATTTTCGTTTACGCTACCAAATTTGTTTAAATGAGAAGACGGCAAATTAGTTTCCAAATTTAAAACAAATGAACACCTGGAGATACTTGGTTTTTGTAGACAACTCTGAAAAGATGCTGCTTCATAATTCCGTCTCCCCAAATCACAAAAACAATATACTCTGCTCGGTCAAATGAAGAAAATAATGTTTTTTAATTGCTGAATTTCAGAAATTGAAGCTTTTAAATTGCTACAAATCACTTCCATTGTCAGTATTTTGCTGTTTATAGTGAGCCAAGCGTCGTTTGCCACACTATTCAAAATGTTTAGTATGCACTTAAATTTCTTCCTCTGCTCCGTTTATCATCATCGTCTGAAGACTAGTGATGAGAAACTCGAAGCATCGTCTTTGCGACGTTTTATCACCCAATTAATTGCACGTACACACACACACACACACACACACACACATACACACACACACACATACGCACAAACACACACACACA
>NC_068991.1:71722451-71722889 GCF_001194135.2 Octopus bimaculoides
ATATATATATATATATATATATAATATATACATTTATTTATATTACATTATATATATACATATAATATACATTTATTTATATTATATATATAATATATACATTTATTTATATTATATATATATATATATTGTATATACATATACTTATATATGTATTTATACATATATATATACATATATTTATACATATTATATATACATATATTTATATATATTATACATACATTATATATACATGTATTTATATATATTATATATATTAAATGCATATATTTATATGTATTATATATTATATATATATACACATATGTACAGGGTACACACATGCACACACACGGAGACATACACACGTGTATGAATCTAGGTATATACCAGCCACTAACAGACACACACACACACACACACACACACACACACACACACACACACACACACACA
>NC_068991.1:71722931-71725251 GCF_001194135.2 Octopus bimaculoides
AGAGAGAGAGAGAGAGAGAGCAGCGACAAAAAGGACGACGAGAAGCTGAGATGAGAAAAACAAAAAAAAAGGAATCGAGACGAGAAAAGGGAACGAGATGAGGTAAACGAGGGAGAGACCGAGAGAGAGAGAGAGAGAGATGATGATGATGATGATGATGATGATGATGATGATGATGATGATGAGAAAATGAAGAAGGTGAGAGAAGGTGAATTATTTCACAGAATATCTAATGAAAACAATCGACTTAATTATTTCCTCCCAGTTCTGTTTGCCTACCATCTCTCGCTCGCACCTTCTCCGTTTCCTTATCAAACTTTGATTAGTTTGTGCCGAAGAAAGAGAGTAGCTTTTATAAACACAACTCAAGCTAACATATGTTTGTGGTTTATTTTAAGGTTTCACCTTATTCTTTTTTCTTTCTTCCTGTTCCCACTTCTCTCCCGCTCTCTCTCTATCCCTCCCTCTTCAATCTCTCTCTCTCTCTCTCTCCCTCTCTCTCTCTCTCTCCCTCTTTCTCCCTCCCTCTCTCACTCTCTCTTTTCTTTTCTTTTCTCTGTAATTTCCTTTTTTTCTGTTTTTGGTCAGAAGGATAAAAGTATATTTATTTGACTAAATCAACATTGCCGTCTCCCCTACCACTCTCTCTCTCTCTACCCACCTCCCCATTACAAGCACTGGCTCTTACTGCAGCATATGGTAGCAAGACATTGAGCAATCGCCTCGCCTCTCATTATATATATATATATATATACATATACATATATATATATATATATATGTCTTACTGTATATTTTATCTATGAAATCTTGGACTCTCTTGGATCTCTGTCCTCCACTACTTCCTCCTCCTCCTCCAGTTAGTCATCCGTATATCCTTTCTTACAGAGATTATTTAGCTAACACACTTTACTAAAAAAATATACGTTGGTTTAACAACACTATCCTTTACGGAGAGCCAGCGAGGGATCCGTAATCACTGGACAAGTTGGAAATAACAGCCAAAAAATAACGGGTGGGAAACCTCTCCAATATCCTAAGTCCGGTCCATAATAGGTGCCATTTCCGATTAGAGATGTCTAGAAGGCCAGCAAACCATTACACATTATTATATCCACCACAAAGAAATAAGGACAACTCTGCTTGAGCAAAACCATGACATCGAAAGCAATTCTAACCGTGACAATCTTGTATTATCAAACGTAGCTTGTCTCAAACAATAATATCTAGAAACGTCCTTCTCGTTTTGAAAAATAGTAGTGGGTGTGATTTCGGAGAGATTCAGCTACTATTTTTAGCAATATCAAGTAATTACACAGAAGCAACAAGAGCTACTGCCGTAAGGTCCTTGGATATTCCTTGATTTCAGATTTCTGTCTAAGGACTTCCTGAGACCTGCGTTAAGGGTACGCGTGTCTGTATTTGAACGCTAATTTCACAAGCAGGCTGTTTCCGTCGGTCGAATCAACGAGAACCTCGTCATCGAAACCGACGGAGTGCCCGATGCTCGTGACCTGTTGGGTCACCGTGAAACTCGGAGTTCCCCATCAACGAAGTTTTGTTTCGTGGGTTTTTTTTTCTTTTCCAGGTTATTTAGCATGCTTTCAATGAATGTGATATCAAAATAACGCGTAAACGGCTCCTTTCCCCAGAAAAGGAAATATTTGGCTGCTATTTCTTACACGCCCTGCTATTACGTAACAGATATTTCGGGTCCTTTATTGCAAATAGCAGTTACGTATCTTTGGAAGTGAGATACGTTGAATGCACTCGAAAAAAACCTATTGAGAAAAATTATTTCACACCGTGGTTGTACGAACGGGTCTTTTACGAAATATCTATGCCAAAAAAATTTTTGTAACGGTATTCACTTGAAAATAATTTTTAAAAAACATTAAAATAGTGTCTATTTAAAGAAATTTAAAATGTAAATACTTATTGTACAAACAACTTACACTTTTGAAATCATATTCACTTTAAAATATTTCTGAATGATTAAAATATTGTGTTTAACAAAAGCGAAAATAGAAACATTTACTGTAAAAAACCAATTTGTATTGTCAAGTCGGTATCTAATTGAAAGATTAAGTTAATTTTGGAGACTTTTCCCATTATGCACCGTTTTGGGCATTTATACCCAGAAAACCCTTAATATTTTCACAACCACTAATCCGATTTACGCGAAATTTATTTCATTCCGTTCGTATTTACATTTCAGGGTACTCTTAATTCATAGTATTTTCCCATTATGCGCCAGATTGGCTGAGTAAAGTTGCAAACAAGCAAGCAAGATTAAATCTGACCTTTAATGTATTATATG
>NC_068991.1:71725531-71726968 GCF_001194135.2 Octopus bimaculoides
AGAGGCATTAACTGTGCACAAAAGTTACATTGGTGTATTAGTTACATTGGTGAAGATGTTCCACTCTTGTGGAACGAATTATTCTTAACCACTCAGCCATGCTTGCGCCTAATAATAACTTCCTTTTTTTTTTAATTAATCAACAATGTGTTCAATGTTTTAGAATTTTCAATAAATCAAAGTAATCGAACACGCTACGCGTCTTGCTATTCGGTGGCATTCATAATGTGAGACTTTGTGTGATAAAGGTACGTCACATTAGAACAATAATGAGAGTTAGCTGTTAAGTTCTAAGCATTTGACATAATAGTTGTTACATACGCAGAACTGTAACAATGGCTGGACGTTTGGTTTGAAAATGACTCAGATACTCTTTTACTTGTTTCAGACATTTGACTGCGACCATGCTGGAGCACCTATTTAGTCGAGCATATCGACCCCAGAATTTATTCTTTGTACTTATTCTATCGATCTCTCTTGCCGAACCGCTAAGTTACGGGGACGTAAACACACCAGCATCGGTTGTCAAGCGATGTTTGTGGGGGACAAACACAGACACACAAACATACACACTCACATATATATATATATATATATATGTATATATATATATATATATATATATATATACACACATATATACGACGGGATTCTTTCAGTTTCCGTCTACCAAATCCACTCACAAGGCTTTGGTCGGCTGGAGACTATAGTAGAAGACACTTGCCCAAGGTGCCACGCAGTGGGACTGAACCCGGAACCATGTGGTTAGTAAGCAAGCTACTTACCACACATTAATCTTCACAATGACGTATGAGGATGTATGTTTTATAGGGGTGGTGGTAGTGGCGATGTCGTGGAAGCTCCGCCGCCAGATGGACTGGTGCTTGGTATTTGTTTATCAGAATCTCCTTCAATGCCAGGTGTAGTTGGGTCGGTTATAAGATCCACTCACGTGTAGTAAATCAAATGTATTCACTGTAAGTGCAAACATAACCCACCGCCCGCTACCACCACTGATTCCTGACCCGGTTGTTACTGATACGCCGCTGCTTGCTTTAAACAATCATAGCTTCATCAGCCGTCATGTTCTGCTAAATAGCTTCATTTCTATCGGTTGTTATTGTTCTTTAGCAAGATGTCGTCCCTGATCGAGTGGATCCCTGACTGATCTTGCCGGGTTTTTTTCTTTACTCTTTTACTTGTTTCAGTCATTTGACTGCGGCCATGCTGGAGTACCTCAGTGGGGAGGACAAATACAAACACACAAACATACATACATACATATATATATATATATATATATATATATATACACATATATACGCCGGGCTTCTTTCAGTTTCCGTCTACCAAATCCACTCACGAGGCTTTGGGGACTGAACCCGGAACCATGTGGTTGGTAAGCAAGCTACTTACCACACAACCACTCTTGCGCCC
>NC_068991.1:71727159-71728145 GCF_001194135.2 Octopus bimaculoides
TTTTTTCTTTACTCTTTTACTTGTTTCAGTCATTTGACTGCGGCCATGCTGGAGTACCTCAGTGGGGAGGACAAATACAAACACACAAACATACATACATACATATATATATATATATATATATATATATATACACATATATACGCCGGGCTTCTTTCAGTTTCCGTCTACCAAATCCACTCACGAGGCTTTGGGGACTGAACCCGGAACCATGTGGTTGGTAAGCAAGCTACTTACCACACAACCACTCTTGCGCCCTTTGTTTTTTTTTGTTTTGTTTTTCAGTATTAGTGAATCTAGAACTCCAAACGACGCCTCTTTTTTTCTTTCCCTCTTTCTTTTTCAATTATGTGGTCGGAGTAACGAAGAAGTGTGAATTGAGCTGCTATATTCCGCCGAGGTTGACTTTGCTTTTCATCCTTTCGGGGTCAATGAAATAAGTACCAGTTACGCACTGGGGTCGATATAATCGACTATCCCCTTGCCCCAATTTTCAGGCCTTGTGCCTAGAGTAGAAAGGATTATGCCTATGATTGCTTTGATTTCATAAGACTGAAAAAAATGAATATTAAAAAAAAAATCGATCTTATTTGTAACAAATTTTGAACTTCGGTTTTCACCCCCTAAACAAGTTTCGTTCCCACACTAACATAAACACGAGCGCCTAGTTATATAGTAATAACATGAACATTTCTGAAATGGCTGCTGCGATACACTATCAGTGAAAAACCACTGGGATGTGTTTGATATCCGAGGGGATTCCTGTGTTAGCTTAGGTTATGAAGTCGTGAACTATTCTGTTATATTATTTTACTTGTTTCAGTCATTTGACTGCGGCCTTGCTGGAGCACAGCCTTCAGTCGACAAATCGACCCCACGACTTATACTTATTCTATTGCCGAACCGCTAAATTACGGGGACGTAAACACACCAACATCGGTTGTCAAGTAATGATGGGGGGGGGCAAACACACACACACACACACA
>NC_068991.1:71728186-71730355 GCF_001194135.2 Octopus bimaculoides
ATATATATATATGCATATGTGGGCACAGGACGTCATGAAACGTGTACAACAGGAAATACGAAGAATATATACATATATATATATAGGATAGTGGTACAACAATGCACCAATATTTACTGGAAATAGCAGTCGATAATATACGACGCTATTGTAAAAAGCTTCACTGGATATATATACTGGCAAAAATGTTTGCGGGCGGCGAACTTAGACACACACACACACACACACACGTGTGGTGTGCTGCAGAACACTGAGGAGATATATACAATATTGCATTAGGGCATTTTGCTGAAACACGTGTATGTTCTACAAAACATTGAATACCATACCTGATCTCTGTATATTACACACACACGCATTCTCTCACTAACTGACATGATTTCAGGCAAAGTCTTTTGAGTGGTAGAGAAAACCCGTTACAGGTTAATTGAAGTGTAATAGAGATCAGTTTCTAGAGATGGAATCTGCACGACATCCTGACAAAAATTAAATCTGCTCTAAAGATTCTTGGTAGGTCGTTCTAGAAAGTGTTTTCAACGAAGTTCATCTTCGTAGGCGTGCGTTCTTCAATTTCGGTTAACCATACTCTTACATTATATAAAAGATAAAGTAAAGCAGAATGGTTAAGAAAACCGCTTTGCATCCATGAAATACCACTACGATGCATCTCGGGTAAATGTCTTTTTCTATACAGTTTCAGGGCGCCATCTATCTTGTGTGTGAACTAGGAACAGACGGGAACTGAACATAAGCTCGAGTGTGACAAGGCTGTATATGTTTTATCAATTACAGGAACAGTCCAGCCGACGGGCTTCGATACCGTTTCCGCTTGAGCAAGTTCACTTCCGAGGTTATAGAATACATTTGCCTAAGATACTGGCAACATAACTGTATTCTGGTAGTTCGCTGTTGCGAGGGAAGCTCCTTAATCATTCGGACATATTGCAATCCCACCATGTGTGTGTGTGTGCGTGTGTGTGTAGTAGTAGAAATTTATAGAAAAACAAAAGACGAAGACAGGTGTATGAACAACAAGCAGGTGTATTAGTTTGACGCTAACAGAGAGGAATAAGAGAAAATAAACAGAGAGAATAAAAAAAAATTGGAGATTTAACGGTCAAGCATGGCAAACGATTAGAAGAAAAGTTTGAAAGAAGAGGTTGAAAGGAAGTATGTATATATATATGTATATATATATGAGAACAAAAGTGAACGTAAACCGCTATATGTATATATATTAAAAAACAAAATGGAACAAGACCGTAACAGGCGACAACAAAACATCCGGACAGACGATACAAAAAAGGACAGGAAAAAAACAAAGACGGGTCATTCGGAGCTTTCGCGCGTGCATGTGTACACATACATGCAACGTGCAAAGAGTTTTTAACCCATTATTTACACGTTACTGTTTGTATTGTTGTCTGCTTCGAGTTTCACCGTTCGAAAACCAGAACGATTGCACGTCCTCTGGAAGTTTATAAATTCATTATGACGTCAACAATATAGATAAAGACTGAGATGCAGGGAGAAAGAAAGAGAGATAGCTACAAAAAGAAAAGGAGCGGAGAGAGAGAGAGAGAGAGAAAGAGAGAGAATGATACAGATATACATGCAGATGGAGAGACAAACAAACATACAAAGCAGATAGATAAAATAAATCCGCTTGTATTTGAATGAGCTTTTGTAGAAAGCGTGAATCTTGTGTAGCATGGAATAGCAGTAACGGCAGCAACAATAACATATCGGTTTAAATTAAAGTTCTGAAACAAGATAACCGAATAAGAAAAAAAATGAAATCACAGACAAGATAGAGAAACCTATCCATCCGTGATACCCAGCTGCCACCAAAATAGACATTTAACTCACTGACATAAGTATTTTATGTCAACAACGTGAGAGAAAGCAGTATTTTCTTAACCTTTGACTTAATCTTCTTAAAATGAATAACTTTTATTAGACTGGATTTATTTATTTGTTTAACATGTAAGCAGATACATTCACATACGTATAAGCAAAGAAAAAGAGGAGAAAACCTAGATATTCTTATAAATCCTCGACCATTTGAATGAGAGAAGAATGAGAGACATTACAGAAATCTGTGCAAACATACGCGCGTACACTATATATATGCGTATACACCCACACACACATTATATATATGTATAT
>NC_068991.1:71730997-71733250 GCF_001194135.2 Octopus bimaculoides
TGTGTGTGTGTGTGTGTGTGTGTGTGTATGTTTGTCCCCCCCAACATCGCTTGACAACCGATACTGGTGTGTTTACGTCTCCGTAACTTAGCGATTCGGCAAAAGAGACCGATAGAATAAGTACTAGGCTTACAAAGAATAAGTCCTGGGGTCGATTTGCTCGACTAAAGGCGGATTTTGTTTAAAAGAGTGCGACAAATACAAGACAACCGGTAGTCAAGTGTCGCTGTAGAATAGGGTGACAAATTTATTTATACAAGCCATGAAGAGATATAGTAGATCGATGGGGTTCACACACGTTCCCACCCGCCCAACTTCTCTGACAAAGCTTAAGTAGAAGCGAAGCTATAGCAAAATGCACTTGCTTTTACTAAGATTCCACGCAGTGGCATCGAACCTGGAACCACCTTATTGCATGGCGAACTTCTTAAGCATACGATCACGCCTGCATCCGTTCCATCCTATGATGAAATTCAGTATTTCTACGCCATTACACTGCGTATTAACTCAATTTAACTCGTAACGTCAGCCCACGGAAATACTATGTTGCACGTTGTTATCCGGTTCAATGACTTGTTTTTTAGTCATTGATAATACTGGCAGCAGATCGAGGAAAGAGAAATTTCTGGTTGCCAATTTTAACAGCAATAATGTGCAATGTGTTCTTGTGATGCGTTAAGCAACAAAATGAGGCGTAATGACGAAAAAGTGCCAAAATGTCCGTTCATACTAACTATGGCAATATCTAACAACTGAATTCTCATGTAAGGCTATTTGGATATTTATATTTATCGCGACAGATCATTGTGATTCTTGAAGTGATATAGTTGAATGTATCTTCTTAAACTGGGTGTCAAAATTAAACCTGCAGAAAGGTATTAAATATGTCAGGTAAGAATGGTAATTATCATGGCTATAAATGAATAAACAGCGAGCGCGTGTGTGTGATTTTTGTGAATATACTCGTCAGGCCAAGTATAATATGAGGTTTCAGTCACGAGAAAAGATAGATAGATAGATAGATAGATAGATAGATAGATAAAGATAGATAGATAGAGAGAGAGAGACAGACAGACAGACAGACAGACAGACAGACAGACAGACAGACATACTCTGTGTGTGTGTGTGTGTGTGTGTGTGTGTGTGGTGGAATCAAGTATATAAAGAAAAACACTTGCTGATGTGTGTGTGTAAATGTGATTATGTATATGTATGCACTCTGGATGTAGTTATGTGTGAGCGACCGTATGTATTGTTAAAAGGCTGCAGCTGTAACGGTAGGGTCTCAAGTTTAAGTTAACCGTAACAGATCTAGCTGGGGACACGGCAGTTGATAATCCCACGAGTGCTATCTGGTGGCTGTGTCTTCGATAGTAGACATCAGCAGCAGCAGCAGAGTTTCTTCAGTATTTCTCAAGAGTCGAAGATTAATATCAAAGGATGGTGCAGATGACTGACTGATGCAGTTGGCAGATGTTTTAAGAGCTAAAATACCGATTTCAAGATCAGATCAACCAAAGACATCTGCTCAAAAACAACTCTGAAATCCTGTAATGTTAGCTGTGTTCAAATTTTAAATATTTGTCGGGTTCTTTTTTGACATCACTTGAACCAAAAATGAATAAAAGAAAAACAAAACAGAATGACTATTGCAGAGGAAAATTACTTTAAAAACCACATGTTATTCGTGGAAGCACAGTAAGAAGTATGTAAGTGCCCCAATATTCAAATAAATTGCAGAAAATACAAAGATTGTGAGTTCGATCTTCACATGCGTTATTTCGTTTTTCTTTCCAGCGAATGCATATATAGCATAATCGGTATTTTGGTGGTATTTTATCACGTACCTCTACATTCTAAGTTCATATCCCACCTCTGACATTAATTCATCGTCGACGAACTGGTAGGGAAAGATGATTTCGAGGTGGTGTACCGATTTAAGCTCTACAAAGCTGAAACCTTTCGGCTATTCCCTATACCTTTTTCTCCTATAAATTGATCTCTGACCATACCTCTCGCAATCAATAACTCAAATATATTGACCATCACACCAATTCGGCTCTTCTGTCCTTTTAATCACAGCTACTGACCTTGTCGTCCATACACCATGAACTTCTCTCATCCGCTTCTTCCCCACAATCTATGACATACGTGTGTGTGTGTGTGTGTGTGTGTGTGTGTGTGCGTGCGTATGTGCGTGTGTGTGTGCGCATATATATGTATATATGTGTGTTGTGTGTGTGTGTATGTATA
>NC_068991.1:71733588-71734652 GCF_001194135.2 Octopus bimaculoides
GATGATAATTTAAGGCGGTGAGCTGGCAGAATCGTTAGCACGCCAGCCGAAATGCTTAGCGGTATTTCGTCTGCCACTGCGTTCTGAGTTCAAATTCCGCCGAGGTCGACTTTGCCTTTCATCCTTTCGGGGTCGATAAATTAAGTACCAGTTACGCACTGGGGTCGATAAAATCGACTTAATCCGTTTGTCTGTCCTTGTTTGTCCCCTCTGTGTGTAGCCCCTTGTGGGCAGTAAAGAAATAGGTATTTCGTCTGCCGCTATGTTCTGAGTTCAAATTCCGCCGATGTCGACTTTGCCTTTCATCCTTTCGGGCGCGATCAATTAAGCACCAGTTGCGTGCTGGGGTCAATCTAATCGACTGGCCCCCTCCCCCAAAATTTCAGGCCTTGTACCTCCAAGCAGAAAGGCTTATTATTATTCATATATTATTATACACTCACATGCACAATACATACACACATGTTTGCATATGATTACATATGCATAGACAGATAGATCGATGCACACACATATATATATATATAAATATATACACACATATAAACAACCATATATAAACATACTCGCACACATGCAGAGAGAGAGGGAGGGAGAGAGACGGACAGACAGGCAGGGAGAAAACTTTATCACATAAGTTAACCAGAACATTTACCATAAAGCTAAAGAATTCTAAATCAGTGGCTCCCTCTGTTTTGGTTTTTTTCTTCTTCTTTTTTGCTATCTTATCTTCTATACAATATTCGTTTAATAATTTTGCTGTGCCAAAGGATTAAATAAATATAGGCTTTCGATTAAATAAATACTTATGTATATCTACCGTACCTCATTCTACCTTTTCAAATACAAGTATGAACCGTAGAAAATAGACTTTGAGGAAATATACACGGATATATATATATATATATGTATATATATATATAGATAGATAGATAGATAGAGAGAGATAGAGAGAGAGAGAGAGAGAGAGAGAGAGAGGGAGAGATTCATATACTTATCATGGCCGGTCAGAAATGTTTTCCATTTTTTTAAAGGTTTGTTTTGTTTAACTGAACTTTATCTTT
>NC_068991.1:71737712-71739823 GCF_001194135.2 Octopus bimaculoides
ACACACACACACACACACACACACACACACACAACAAAATTTCATCTTTTATCATCAAGATTTGATGACACGGGAAAGAGCATCAGGAATACTTTGCGTCAGATCACCAAATGATTGTCAACTGCTATCATTTTCCTCAATCTAAAAACATAGTGAAACAACTAAAAAATCCGCCCAGAAATCTCTTAGAACACAAGACATATACATCATGTGTCTCAACCTGTTCTTACAGGGTTATTGTTCCACAATGTGGAGGCGCAATGGCCCAGTGGTTAGGGCAGCGAACTCACGGTCATAGGATCGCGGTTTCGATTCCCAGACCGGGCGTTGTGAGTGTTTATTGAGCGAAAACACCTAAAGCTCCACGAGGCTCCGGCGGAGAATGGTGGCGAACTCTGCCGTACTCTTTCACCACAACTTTCTCTCACTCTTTCTTCCTGTTTCTGTTGTGCCTGTAATTCAAAGGGTCAGCCTTGTCACACTGTGTCACGCTGAATATCCCCGAGAACTACGTTAAGGGTACACGTGTCTGTGGAGTGCTCAACCACTTGCACGTTAATTTCACGAGTAGGCTGTTCCATTGATCGAATCAGCTGGAACCCTCGACGTCGTAAGCGACGGAGTGCCAATAACAACATTGTTCCACAAACAATGATATATTCAATATAATACTTAAACAAGCTGGGAGGAAAACAGTGTCTAGGGCAGTACAGAACGGCTACTGATCAACATAATGATACCGGGAAAACGAGATCCATACGAAATTAACTATAGTGTGGTTAGGCTTTCAGAAAACCTTTAATAGTATACTACTGGGGTTGATTGTCAAAGCATTACAATTGATGATGCATAGAGGGTGATGTGTGCAGAACTCACTGTGCTTCATCTGGCCAAACTGAACTTGTTAAGAGGGCCACGCTTTAACAAGAACAGTTGGCAAGTCTCCAGTCATTCTAATATTAAAATCATCCGAGTTGTTGCTTGTTTTGAATGTCCCTCATGATGACTTCGGGATTCTCATAGAATCACATTTTTGTCTCTGGAGTGGAGGACAGCGTAGGAACGTAGGCACTGAAATGGAAGACCCTTGTCAGTGTCGAGTAAGGGGGTCGGGAGTCATGCCGAATCGTTGCTAACCAGCTGAGTAAACACTTCACATGTCCACAGTACTAGAGCTGTGACCTCTCTCTCGATGCGGAGAAGTAACAACTTGACCTGAAGATACTCCTTGACCTCCAAGCTTGCAACCAGTCGAGTAACGTTACTCAGAGATCCTTCGGAAGAATCCCATTTCGGCCGCTTATATTCGCGATCGTATTCTTGCCGTTATTCCCTAACATTCATGACCATAGGTGAGTAGAGAAACGGAAACCGAATTAACGATAGCGAATTTGGTTTTTTTCTTCTTTATACAAGTCTCTCTTCCTCTGAGGATCGAATGCTGGAGCTGGGGCACTACTCTGCTAGCATCAGCAATTCCTGCACCCAATTCAGCCTCCATATGGAGGAGGTGCCTGAAGACTCTACCCCCACGACCCCCGCAAAAATAAAAAAAACGGACGAGATGGATGGATGGCTAGACTGTTCAGTTGATCGAACAGCTGGAAGATTCATCGTCGAAAATGGCAAAGGATCTTATTCTTTTTATGGAAGTAGCTGGAAGAGTCTCTAAAGCGCTAGACAGAAATACCTTGTGGTATTTGTTCTGGATCTTTGCGCTCAAAAATATTTGCGCTTTGAGTTCAAATCAAGATGAGATAAACTTTGCCTTTCCGCCATTCAAGGATCGATAAATAGAGTATCAGTCCAGGATGATAGATAGGCAGAGTTGTTAGTGTCCCACGACATATCTTGTGATATTTGCTCCATTTTGAGTTCAGATTCCGTCGGGGGATTCATATCTCATTGATGGCCAAGTTGTGGTCAGTAGGAGGAAACGTCAAAGTGGAGCGCCATAGAATGCAGCACTAGCATCTCTCTGCAATCAAACAGGTCCCCCATCACCTCAGCATTATTGTGCCGTGGATATTTGATGGCTAAACACTGTGGCCATCAAACAATCGCTTCTCTTTCCACACCCAGCAAACATATTCCAGCACCTACCCTGCCAC
>NC_068991.1:71739833-71746221 GCF_001194135.2 Octopus bimaculoides
AAACATCCTTGAATTTCAACAAACATGTTTTAGACGACTTACAAATAAATCAGCTTTTCGTATTTTATAGCAATGAGACAGCAAAATAAAAGAGAAATGGATTTCATAATTTTGTTGAGATATCAGAGACAGTGTCGGTGTGGCATGAATGCCACACAAACTTATTTTCTTTCCTCGCTACAAACATAAGGTCTTAAACATAAATATAAACAATGAATATTTGAATTGCAACGTTGTGCTTCAGTTTCCCTGCACGTAATTGAGAAAAACCACGAGTAAAACGTCATGCAACTTTAAGACGTTATCGAGTTTGTCATGTGCTGACAGCTGAACGCTTAAAAACAATTTAAATCAAAGTTCTTCTCTTCTTTGATACGATCATCATTTAAACTTCTATCTTGTATTGTTTACATTGAAAAAGAATACACAAAAAAAAAGGTAAATCTAGTCAGAAATTTAGTTCCAAAATTAAAATGAATCCTGCGGCAGCTATTCTCCACATGGCTTCCTTGTATGTCGGAGATCTTCATCAAGATGTCACCGAAAAAATGCTGTTCGAGAAATTTTCTATTTGTGGGACAGTTATTTCAATAAGGGTTTGCAGAGATATGGTGAAAAGGAGATCGCTGGGATACGCCTATGTCAATTTCCAGCAACCAACAAATGCCAAGAAAGCTATTGAAATGCTAAACTTTGAACCAATAATGGGACGACCCATAAGAATTATGTGGTGGCAGAGAGATCCCTCTCTTCGTAAGTCTGGGGTGGGAAACATCTTTATTAAGAACCTGGATAAAAGTATTGATAACCGAGCTTTGTATGACACCTTTTCCTTGTTTGGTAATATTTTATCCAGTAAAATTGTATCGGATGAAAACGGTTCAAAGGGATACGGGTTTGTGCATTTTGAGAGTGAAGATGCTGCTGCCTGTTGTGTTCAGAAAACGAATGGAATGTTACTTAACGGCAAGAAAGTGTTTGTAGGAAAATTTATTCCACGCAGGGAGAGGATGCACCAACTGGCCGAAAAAGGATTTACTAATGTGTATGTTAAAAACTTTGGCGATAGCTTCAACGACGAGTCTCTCCGTAAACTATTCGAAAAGTACGGCAACGTCATCAGCGCTAAAGTTATGACAGATAGCTCCGGTAAGTCAAAAGGATTCGGTTTTGTTAACTTCAACAACCAAGAGGATGCTAAGAAAGCTACCAGTGAAATCAATGGGATGGAGATTAACGGAAAGCAGTTATATGCTGGTAGGGCTCAGAGCAAGACTGAAAGACAAGCTATTTTGAAAGAAAATTTCCAGACGCTAAGCAATCGAGGAAACAGGAACAGGATGGGCCACTACCAAGGTCTCAATCTATACATTAAAAATCTTGATGATTCCATCGATGATGAACGACTTCGTTACCATTTCTCTAAATACGGTGCCATTACAAGCGCAAAAGTTATGATGATAAACGGCCGTTCTAAGGGATTTGGATTTGTCTGTTTTTCCGCGCCAGAAGAAGCGACCGAGGCTGCTCTGAATATGAATGGCAGAATAATTGATACCAAACCATTGTATGTAGCTTTGGCCCAACGCAAGGAAGAGCGCAGGGCCCAGCTGTCTTCGCAGTTCTTTCAGAGATATGCCAATGGATTAAGTCAAAATTATTGGGCATATTAAACCTATGATGGAATTGCAGAGTTAAGACAAATAAAACAACATGAAAAAATGTTACTATGAATCTGTTCCAGAAGGAGCTATTCTCTGCCATAACTAAAATGGTAAGCTGCTGAACAGCTTCCGGATGTGACCTGGTTAAGATCGACAGCCTTTACTTCTTTGTTGTCACAGAGTTTCACCAAGGCATGAACTTACTTGACAGGTGAATTTGAATCCAGCTCATATTCTCATTAGGAATTACTCAGAGTTCGGAGTTTGACGGAACACAATGCATGTTGAAAAAAAAAATACCAATAAATATTATATCATTAAAAATAAAACCGATATTTCTTGGATGTTTTATTGATTGTGATCGCACCATATTTCCGAGATTTCCACATTCCATAGCTATGATATGAATTATACATATAACACTAACGACTCGTTTAAAAAACATATCTTGGAGAAAGAGAGAGAGAGAAAGAGAAAGAGAGAGAGAGAGATATAGATAGAGAGAGAGATTCAGTGAAAGAAACTTAGAGACACAGAGAAAGAAAGACAGAAAGAGAGAGAGAGAGAGAGAGAGATGTTCCACGGACACGTTACACCAAAATACGAGACAAAACACAATAGTCACAGATCAACATGAATAATTTTTGGTAAATTCTTTTAAGTAAAAATCTGCCTGTTGGTGAGACGGGTGAAATAGTTTACCGAAATACATAATTTACCGAAAATATAATTCACAATCAAAATCGCTCAAATATTCCAATACAATCCCGATGATGTTAATTGTTCTCACAAATATCGTCCGTATCATGTTCTCTTTTAGAATAAGGATTCCAAAATTGGAAACGCGATGTCATATTTGTGTCACGCTCGTTAGTCTTAAGGTGCTCTTTCTGCTTACATCGACGTCTGTGCGTGCGTGTATATGTGTATGTGTGTGTTTGTGTGCGCGTTATGTGTATATAAAAATAATAATCATATATAAATGTATATATATATATATATATATATATATATATATATATATATATATATATATATATATATATAAATGCATGTGTGCGTGTATACATAGCGTAAGTTTGGATTAGGTAACATTTTGGTGTATTCTTCATTCAGCACTCAATACGCGCTCCCGGATGCCTACACTTCAAGACTGGTATTGAAAGTATTCCACTGGTGCAGGAACTCCAGATCTGATATAACTAGTGTATAATTATTTCATAGAGTAACATAAAAGACACGGGAGATGACGAAGTCGTCAATATGGCGTAAGTTTAGTGTCGATCACAATTGTTTCCGTACTTCTCCGATTCGAACCGCACTATACACGAATGATTACGTGTGATACATCAAACAACACTTACATAAATTAATTCATGTATAAATGTGTTCAAGTTTTTTGTAATTTATGACATGTTATCAGTTATATGTAATGTGGTTCGAGGCGGGGTGCCGCTGACACAACTGAGATCAATATTGAACATATGCAAGGCGGCGAGTTAGCAGAATCGTTAGCACACCGGGCTAAATGCTTAACGTTTGTTTTTATGTTCTGAGTTCAAATTCCGCCGAGGTCTATTTTTGTCTTTTATCCATTCGACTAGTTGAGCATTGGAGGGGTCAATGCAATCGATTTAACTTCTCCCGCCGAAATTGCGTACACTTATATATACATAGACTATATTTTACTGCTTCCGATTGTCGAAAATTAAATTTTGATTTGCCGTGTCTTCAAACTCCCTTCTGAAGGTGTGACATGCCGCAACACAACTAACTACCATTGCATTATCTGTATATTTTCAGTTACATTTTCCTTTTCACCTTCTCCATCCTTTCCACAGTTCAGTGTCGTTTTTAGTCAGTAGGATTTTCTTTCCGATTCCTGGACCAGACCTGGTGGTGCACTGCGTTCTTGATGAAAACACAGCTGTAAATAGGTTTCAATTAATAAACGAAAGTGAACTTGTGGTGGACCGATGACCCGTTCAGGAGAAAGTATTGCAAGCTCAATCATTTATGTGCTAGTTGAATCAGGTTATTCTCCAGCCTCATGAGTCCTAGGGCCCATGACAGGCCCTAATTTAGGTAAGTACCAGAGCGGTGAGCTAGCAGAATCGTTAGCACACCGGACAAAACGCTAAGCAGCATTTCGTCCGTTTTCATGTTCTGAGTCCAAATCCCGCCGAGGTCGACTTTGCCTTTCGTTCTTTCAGGGTTGATAAAATAAGTACCAGTTGGATACTGGAGTCGATGTAATCGGCTTTCCCCCTCTGCTGAACTGGCTGGCCTTGTGCCAAATTTGAAACCAATATAGGTAAGTACAAGCTGGGTGGGATCGAATAAAAACATATGGATAATAGATCACTAGTCACAATTAACTTCTGTTGGATTAAGATAATCTATTTTATGCGAAGAGGGACATATTTAAAACACCATTCGGAGATGAGTTACTAAAGTCCAAGAACCACTAATCTAAATGAAACTATCTCGACGAAGTAACTTCATTAACGAATTTCTAATGAGATTGCATTCATTACTAAGATGATAAGACCAGTTAATTAATAGAATTAGAAAGTCTGTTAATATCGTTACTGCAGTCAAACAGCTATTCTAATTTTATTTTTGTCACGACGAAAGTAATTTACGTTTATTAATTAAAGTTAGGTGTGTGGGGGGGAACAGGGGAAATGTAATTAATGATTTATTGGAGAAAATAAACATCTTTTTTTTTTAATAAACATAAAGAAGCCTCACATTTTGAGAAAGGGAAATGAAAGAATTGCGACGTTGATGAATTTCCCAAGGTTACCCAGAAACTTAATTTAACTAGCATTCACTGAAAATCGAAAACAGATCACGATTTCGATTTGGCAAAGACTTATTTGTTTTTTGTTATATGAACGAGCCAACGAAATAGCATAGACATCCCGTCATTTTAAAGATATCAAGGACCACATTGACCTCGTCTCTCCTAACCTGTTCTTAGGTACTAAGGTGAGATTCGAGTGCAATTTAATTCACGCTCCCTTGTTTTCCCTCTACGACTCTTGCCATCGATAAAAAAAAACAATATATATTTCTATCACAGACACTACTGCAACTACTACTACTGCTGTTGCTGCCACCGAGGCCGTCCTCTCCGTCTTTTCTATCGGTGCTATAATGTTCCTCGGAGATGGCTGGTCTTGTACCTGCTTCCTCCATTAAACTCTTCCGAAACACTCATCTGTATCGAATATTCCAGAGACCACACTAACCATTATTCCCCGTCCTTCTCCACTGGAATATTGGCTCACTGGAATCTCCTCTCTGCTCACGTCTTTTCTGCAGCTGTTGGGCTTGTAACCAGTTCAAATGGAACGTTAAAGGCATCAAGCTCATCGATTTTAGAGTACCTGCAAAGGACATGGGCGCTGCCTATTTCTCCAGAGGCGTTAAGCAAATACACACACAAACACACACACACACACTTCACACACACACACTTCGCACACACACTTCACTATTAAATACAAACTTACTTAGAAAAATAAAGACAAAACGCATGATACTTTTCAGAGCTTCCGAGACTGATGGAGGGAAGGAGAAAGCGATCCTGAAAACGAAAACCTGGCCTCAATACTTACAAAGCCAGATAGTCTGGAAAAAAAAAAAGCAGCCAAGAGACAGATGTAGGTATTCAGTCGAACAATGAATTGTGTCTACAATCGAAGAACAACAACAGCCCTTCTGTATACTAAATTCTACCCGCCAAAAGCTTCAGTTGGTTTGAAGCCGGAGTAGAAAACTACCACTGAAGGTATCGCACAGTAAAACTTAAAGCACGTAGCCGGGAAGCGAACTGCTTAACCGCACAGTCGTGCCTTACATTTGTTAAGAACAATAAATGTTGGCAATCGAAACTAAGAAACACCTGTATTACTACTTAGAAACTGGTTTACAAACTTGAAATCTATCCCATCTCTTATACCATTACCACCAGGCTTTTCTTCCAAACAAATATGGTTTCCAGTGCTTGCAGAAGCTGGGTCGTTCTTGATGAATTTTAGGTTCGCAAACCGGTTAAAACAACAATCTTTTGTTTTACTGTGAATGTCAACATTAATTGTTCCTGTAGGCATGATGTTGCAGACACTTTAAATGAATATCTTGAGAGACTGTATCAGAGAGCGAGGAAGCACTTACGATGTCGCTCAACCTGCTAGAACATCAGCTAAACGGTCTTTCTTCTACTCTCTGCGAGCAAGCGCATGCGTGTGTGTGTTGATTTATATCAGACCGAGCTGTCCAGCTGTCCTTCTTGCACCCGATTTCTCTTCCCCGTTCTCACTAGAAAGTTCTGGCTGTAATTCAGACCTGGAGAAGTTGGCTTCCGTCAGATTTAAATTCAAATTTAAACCCCATCGCGTTCCAAAACAGAGGACACGTTGGATAATTCATTTCTCTGCCCGAAAACAAAATGGGTTGTGATTGGAATGTTTTTGGCCAAAGATCTGCTCACAGATGTCTGGTCTGGATCTAAACAACAACAACAACAACAACAACAACAACAACAACACTGCTATAAGCAGAGAAACCTAAATGTATCTATTGTTGAGTGAATGAATCCATTAAAAAATAAACAAGGAAAAAAGTTGCAGGAAAAAAAAAATCACAGGAAAATACCAGAGGAAATCTTAAGTGACTGATTAAAATTTTGACGGCTTTTTTTCTTTGTTGTTGTT
>NC_068991.1:71746352-71747762 GCF_001194135.2 Octopus bimaculoides
ATTCCCAGACCGGGCATTCTGAGTGTTTATTGAGCGAAAACACCTAAAAAGCTCAACGAGGCTCCGGCAGGGGATGGTGGCCAACCCTGCTGTACTCTTTCACCACAACTTTCTCTCACTCTTACTTCCTGTTTCTGTTGTGCCTGTAATTCAAAGGGTCAGCCTTGTCACACTGTGTCACGCTGAATATCCCCGAGAACTACGCTAAGGGTAGACGTGTCTGTGGAGTGCTCAGCCACTTGCACGCTAATTTCACGAGCAGGCTGTTCCGTTGATCGGATCAACTGGAACCCTTGACGTCGTAAGCGACGGAGTGCCAACACACACACATATTAATATCTATATTATAATAACTTGAGAATATTTTCGTCTGTCACGAAACGTAATTAGCTAATGAAGTATTGTGACTGTAACCGAATAGATGAAATAAAATGTTTTTTTTTCCCCCGTTAGTAACTGAACGGATAACGTATTTGTATTGAATAAAACATGACGCTGTTTCACACACGTATAAATGTCATTATATAAGTTGTGTTGTCATTGTGTGCATGTCATGTGTTATCAGTTAATAAGTGACTGAAAATATCAGATGTCTAATTATTTTAACTATCATTTATGGTATTACAACGAAATATAAGATTATTTCTTGAAATGTTTTTCTTTTTCCATGCCAAAACTGTGACATTTTTCAGCGTGACTTTATATCCCTTTCTTTTTCCTGTTATCTTCTATTTCTACATTTTTCTTTCAATCGCTTCACTGTTCCGCCATTTTTAGGTCTGTTATATTTGCCTATACGCATATCTCCTAGGCCGAGTGTGAAACCAGTCTTCGATTCTAGATGCAGGATTTCAGCAATCAACCACTTATGAAAATGCTAATAAAGGTCCTGAGTTCAAACCTAACCAACAGATATGTGTGAAATATAAAAGTTACTTGAAGATGATCGGAGGCAGAATTTATAGAAACGTCTCTAGCAGGCAACTATGTGTGTGCAGGCGCGCGCACGTGTGCGTGCGTGTGTGTCCAGCATAACATGGATACTTTGCTAGAACACTGAGTACTGCGCTATTTACTTATAGAGCGCTCTCCCATGGACGTATGGTGCATAAAAGCACTCATAGTCATAATGTTGGCGGACGAAATAAATGTGAGACGATATATATATATATATATATATATATATATATATATATATATATATATATATACATACACGACGGGCTTCTTTCAGTTTCTGTCTACCAAATCCACTCACAAGGCTTTGGTCGGCCCGAGGCTACAGTAGAAGACACTTGCCCAAGGCACCACACAATGGGACTGAACCCGGAACTATGTGGTTGGGAAGCAAGCTTCTACCACACAGCCATATATATATATGTGTGTGTGTGTGTGTGTGTGTGTGTGTGT
>NC_068991.1:71748358-71750797 GCF_001194135.2 Octopus bimaculoides
ATAATAATAATAATAATAATAATAATAATAATAATAATAATAATAATAATAATAATAATAATAAGAAGAAGAAGAAGAAGAAGAAGAAGAAGAAGAAGAAGAAGAAGAAGAAGAATGAAACGGTGAAGAAAAATGAAGGAGAATGATGATGAAGAAGAATGAAAAAGATTGAATGAAGAAGAAGAAGAAGAAGAAGAAGAAGAAGAAGAAGAAGAAGAAGAAGAAGAAGAAGAAGAAGAAGAAGAAGAAGAAGATTGAAAAAAGAAGAAGAAGAAGAAGAAGAAGAAGAAGAAGAAGAAGAAGAAGGGCTGAAATTTTGGGGGAAGGGACTAGTTAGTCGATTTCATCGACCCCAGTGTGCAGTGTGTCACTGGTACTTAATTTATCGATACCGAAAGGATGAATGGCAAAGTCGTTCTCGGTGAAGTAAGATATCAGTCAGTTTAATGATACAACTAACAAATGTATAAACAAACGTTGATCCCATTATATGGATTTGCCCCCTACCATCCCAGCCCGCACATGAAATGAGGGTGAGGAGAAAATTAAGTGAAACAAGGGACATTGTAATAAGCTATTGCTTCGTCTCATTCTTATGACATAATTATAGTGACATGACATCAAATTTGACTAAATTAATTACTTATTAAATGAATTACATAATCGTTTTAATTTGGTAAGTAGGTTAATTTTCTTTATTCAATACATTTGGTTAATAACTAATTAAATGCGTTAATACACATACATTCGTAAAAACACATATAAATACACACCCACACTCACAAACGTGCCTTTTAATTGACTTCATTAGCTGGATTGCAGTCGTGCTGAGGGAATTGTTCTACAAAAATTACAAAGAACACAGCTCACCAACCGGTCCTTCAATTGAAATCACGACTTTGCGATCGTGACTGGAATATCTTAACCACTAGACTATGTGCATGAGCTAGTGGCGAGGATAGATACACAAACACACACACACACACACACACACATACATACATACGTTGGGGCGCTGGGAATATGTAACACACTGCCTAAATACTAATCTTGAGAAATTAGGGTTCTTAAAACCAGAAAGAAGAAAGCTGATTCGAAGACTACAGATCCAGTCCATCACTGGAACTGTAAAAATCTGTAAAACTTTCCAGAAGTTTATCATCTAAATAGATATGAGCATATCTAAATATGCAAGTACATACATAAAAAGACATACATAAAACAAAACATACCAATCTGCACACATATACACATACATACATACATACATACATACATACATACATACATACATACATACATACATACAAAAATACATTGTTGAAATTCCAGTGAAGGAGCCTTGGATCTAGGTTAGAAACCGGTTCTTTCTCTATTGGCAAGAAATCTTGAAATAAACTGAATAATGACATACATACATACATATCTATCTAGGTATCAACTTATCTACTCATTTACATACATAAGCGCGTGTGCCTCTGTGTATGTGTGTGTGTGTGTGTGTGTGTGTGTGTGTGTGTGTGTGTGTGTGTGTGTGTGTGTGTGTGTGTGTGTGTGTGTGTGTGTGTGTGTGTGTGTGTGTGTGTGTGTGTGCGTGCGTGCACGCGCATGTGCTTGTGTGCGAATGTATAGGTGATCACACAGTATACTTCTCTGCGATGAATTATGTCTGGTGAAAGGTAGAATGTTTAGCATCGACAAGCATAAATGTAGAGCGATTGGTGAAAGAATTCTTCGATCATTAAGAAGAATACAAGACAACATAAATAACACGAGTCTGATAGAAATTTATGCACCAACAACAGCAGCTGATCAAAACGTAAGTCGAAAATTCTTTGAAGATTTACAGAAATCATTGAAGCGACGCCATAGACAGACGTGAAATTGATAATGGGCGATTTCAATATAAATACGGGACATGAAATATCTCGTCCCAGAACTGGAGAAAATAGTCTTGGCAAAAGAAAGGAAAAAGAACAGACTCAGATCGATTTCTGTGCAGACAATGATAATATGCATATTGAATAATACTTGCTTTCAGTTACATAAAAGGCGATTATACATTTGGATTTATTCAAACGTGCAATATAGCAATTAAGATCGATTAAGTAATCCTCGTAAAAAACCGTTGGGAAAGCATTGTTCCTTGCAACAAACACCTTACCAGGTGCCGACCGGGAGTCATGAAGTTCTCACTGTGCCATTAAAATTAAAGTTCAGGTACAGGAAGAAAACAAGGTAGCAATCTAAATGTAATTTGAAAGAAAACTTCGCAAATTTTTTTTTATTGATTATTGATTGGTTAGAGATACTGCGGCGAACGGAAATAATTTAAATTTAATTGGTGTGCCTGAAGTTCTTTACAATCAATTAAAATATTTAATAATGGAAAAAACACACACACACACACACACACACATACACACACACACTGTATTT
>NC_068991.1:71751832-71757213 GCF_001194135.2 Octopus bimaculoides
ACCCTTTTACTTGTTTCAGTCATTTGACTGCAGCCATGCTGGAGCATCGCCTTTTAGTTGAGCAAATCGACCTCAGGACTTATTCTTTGTAAGCCTAGTACTTATTCTATCAGTCTCTTTTGCCGAACCGCTAAGTTACGGGGACGTAAACACACCAGCATCGGTTGTCAAGCGATGTTGGGGGGACAAACACAGACACAAACATACACACACGCACACACATATATATATATGACTATATACAACAGGCTTTTTTCAGTTTCCGTCTACCAAATCCACCCACAAGGCTTTGGCCCGAGGCTATAGTAGAAGACACTTGCCCAAGGTGCCCCGCAGTAATATATTATATTATATTAATATTTAGCAGAAGTGAAAGAATTTTGTTCGTTTGCATTCATCAAACTGATTTCATAAATGTCAGCGCATGAAACTCTCAGACCTTAAGTCACTCTGTTACTTCTGCTAAATATTAATAAAAATAATACATGTACTCATATTTTAAGTTCTATTTTTCCCGTTTGCGTCAACATACGAAATATAAATATATATATATATATATGTATATACATAATATAGCATTCGTAATTCTAAAAATATAAAAATTTTTATAAGAATAAATCTTTCCTATAAAACAGTTTTTAATTCACTGAACATCTTATTTAAATTAGGATAGTGTAGAATTGTCTCTAGAATAGAGGTAGAAGTTCTGCGAATTTTAAAATTTAGTTTACTGTGCCAGTCACCGAAAGTACCAGCTGAGTATTAAGGTCGATCTAATCAACTAACTACCTCCCAACAAATTTTAGGCGTTGTGCCTATAGTAGAAAGGACTACTACTATTGCTGCTGCTGCTACTACTACTACTACTACTACTACTACTACTACTACTACTACTACTACTACTACTACTACTACTACTACTAAGCCAAGTAATAACTCACACGTGTTAAATATTTTTTCAGCGCATTAATTAAATATTCATTTTGAAAATAATCTACTTCTGAGAACATTTCTTTAAAATAGCAAATCCGTTTCCGGTGGCAATTCACTATTCCTCTTCGCAGCGTCTCTGCCAATGCACGCTGAGACAGTAGGGTTTCCGTTTTCATTTTTTTTTTCCAGGAAGTTATCGAGTGAAAAAATTTGACGTGAAAGTTAACAAGGGACTGAAATACTCAAGTTGACGCCGTTTTTGTATAGACCCGTTTCAACCCTGAGTAACTAAAAAGCTGTCCATTAGTCCCACTTATTCCGGATCCAGTAAACCTGGATAACATCAAAAGTATCCTGGACATAACCATCATATATCCGAGTTAACATTCTTGGCGTAATTTGAAAATGATTCGACTAATTTGAAAGATAATCTAAAGACTGATTCAGTAGATTTCCAACTATCAGCTTCTCAGATATTTTTTTCAGCTATAATGTATTCAAAGTGAGGAGGCGCAATGGCCCAGTGGTTAGGGCAGCGGACTCGTGGTCATAGGATCGCGGTTTCGATTCCCAAACCGGGCGTTGTGAGTGTTTATTGAGCGAAAACACCTAAAGCTCCACGAGGCTCCGGCAGGGGATGGTGGTGAACCCTGTTGTACTCTTTCACCACAACTTTCTCTCACTCTTACTTCCTGTTTCTGTTGTGCCTGTCATTCAAAGGGTCAGCCTTGTCATACTGTGTCACGCTGAATCTCCCCGAGAACTACGTTAAGGGTACACGTGTCTGTGGAGTGCTCAGCCACTTGCACGTTAATTTCACGAGCAAGTTGTTCCGTTGATCGGATCAACTGGAACCCTCGACGGAGTGCCAACAAACAATAAAAAAAATGTATTCAAAACTATATTATCTAATTCGTCCTTTCTATTTAAAAATGGTGGAATTTGGTTTTAGGTATATTTGGGTACTATGTTCTAGCAGGTAGACAGCGTAAAGGTTTCTTTATTGCTTCGTGATGTTCATATTTTCCCCCAAAGTATTACCAAACATATGAAATAAATAAGCTGAAACCGTTACAATCAAGAACAGCAGAAGCAGTTTATCAAGAGTTTGCCTTCGTTTCAGATATCTGTTACATTACACACCTGTGTGCAATTTCCACTCGCAGCTTGTATCAAAATACATATAATGCTCTTCCTAATTGGACAGGCTAAACCCAAATTCAGTTCAACGAAGTGATGAAGAGGATCATTTTTTCCCCCACTAATTCGGCATACTCCCGAAGCTCGAAGTACCGATGGACCCCAGAAATTGTGAGAGAGATGGAAATTTTTCCAACCTATCTTTTCTCATTCTTTTTCTCCCACTACCTTTACTAATTCGTTTATTTTTTCTGATGAAGGATTAGTGTCCGAAGCGTCAAGGCATTTCCCTTCTTTTTAAGCATTAAGCTAATACATTTGTTAAAACTCCCAAAATATCAAACTGGATTACTGCCCTTGCAACCAAGTGGACTCCACTAAAATTAGACAAAGGCTAGAGATGGCGTTAAATTAAACAGCAGATTTTAGTCTGCCACCTAAGAAGGTCGCGGCGAAATTTGAACTCACGCCACAAATTGCTGGAATAAAATCCGCAAAGTATCACACTACCGTTTCCGCTAGTCAACTATTCCGGCATTTTATTTACCAATCCCGGAAGGAAGAAAGACAAGGAAGGCCACGGCAAAAACTGAACTCATAACACAAGGATCCAAAATAAACCTAGGCAGTAATTTAACCCAACCTTCTAACGCCTCTGCCAATTCGCTGCGAAAGTAGTGACGCTGATTGTGAAAATCGTATTTGCATTAAATATGTAGAACACTCACCCGAGATATTTTCCATTAAACTATATTGTGAAATTAATATTATGCTCCTTATTGTCACGTTCATGTTTGACCTTGACTCTGAAAAATATATTAACACAGAATCGACCCATACGTGACTTTAGCTTTATAGAAAATGTAAATATTTATTACTACTCACCATATACAAGAATAGTAATTATAATTTGACCAATAGTATTAATGAAATTCGTGTTATATTTTAGTGGTATTTCGGGTTTATTGTTCTATCAATGTCAATCATGTCTTTTCTGCTATTAATCTGTCTTTCATAATTCAAAATCCGAGCATTCACCATCAGACATGAATGCTGCTCCCTTGTGTGTTTCACACTGGTTTCCCAGTTTTCAACCCCTGATATAATTTTACGAAATGTTTTATTAATAGAACGTCTATATACTCAATGTAATTCTTTTCTTCATTCACGGGTCTGGCAGTATATAGAGAATTTGAGACACGAATCTACTGGAGTTTGCAAGAGATACATTGAACGAGACTGCTAGAGATAGACACACTGCGTTTCAGTTTCACACAACCCGAAATAAACTGACGAAATATCCGGACAAAGAGAGAAAACGTATATTGTCAATTGATAGAGAATCTACTTTGTAAAGTACTGAGATTTTGAAAGCTCTCATCTTCTTGTGATTTTACTAGAGACATCAGGAGCGAGCTCATTACAGCAGCTGAAAACCGAGACTGCAATGTGAAAGGTATGGAAGATGCATTAAAGATGAGTTTGGTCCAGTCTGTTGAATTTGATAAGGGACATCAAGGATGACCCTAGATATAGAAACCTGTACAGCATTTCAAATTTGTGATCTGCTCATTTCAATGTTACCGTTTTGTGAATCCCCAATCCTTTGAAACGGCAGCGAAGTGGCAGAGTCGACAGAGAATCGGATATAATGCCTCACAAGTGCTTTTTCCAACTCTCTGCATTCCGAGTTCATATTCCTGCTAAGTACACGTCGCTTTTCATTCTTTCGGGGTTCAGTATATAGAAAGGGCCAATCCAGCGCAATGGAGTGATGGAACTGCTAGAGCACAAAACACGATACCCTGTGGCATCTGTTCCAATTCTCTGCGTTCCGCTCAAGTACACTTTGCCGTTCATTCTTTTCGGGGTTCATAAAAAAGGACCAATCCGGAGCAGCAAAACTGCTAGAGGTGTCAGATGTAACGCCCTATGATATCTGTTCCAACCTTTCGCGCTCCAAGTTCAAATCCTGCCGACGTACATATCGATTTTCATTCCTTTCGGGGTCGATAAAAAGAATTATCAATCTAGGGTGGTGGGGTTACCGAACTCTTAGAGAGCCAGATGCGATTTCCTGTATTATCTGTTCCAAGCCTCTGAGTTCCAAGTTCAAATCTCGCTGCGATACGCTTCGCAGTGGGCTGGCGAAACTTTTAGAGTACCAGACGTGATACCTTGTGGTAATTATTCTGACCGTTTGCGTTCTGACAACAGTGCCTGGTGTCATGCATTACCGGTCTTAGGGCGGCAGCCCATCGCCATAGATAAAATCGGTGACGTGCAAAGGGGACATTCGCATGTCAGTCTTTCACATAAATAAACTTTGCCCAGGCCTGCCTGTGCATACAGATTCATATACATGGGCGACCCTCACCGACGGAAGGACCAGATTCATTCGGATTATTCTAAAACTGCAGGTTGTCTAGGGCAGAAGATCATCAACTAGGTCACCTTAGTGATGATGAGGACGACGACGACGATAGTGACGACAATCACCACGACGACGGTGATGACGGTGATGACGGTGATGACGATGTCGACGATGAACACACACATACACACGTACGTACCTATACATATGCATGCATACAAATACATATATAAATACATACATACACACATACACATATAAAGCATATTACTCTACCTCTGGTATTCGAGTACTATTTTTTCCACCTTGTTTTGCATGTATGAGCTTACTCTGGTCTCTGGTATGTATATATATATATATATATATATATATATATATATATAGGTGCGTGTGTATACAATAATGCCTCACCATATCGCGGTTCACCTATCGCGGTTCACCTATCGCGGTTCACCTATCGCGGTTCACCTATCGCGGTTCACCTATCGCAATTTATTATTTAAGCTCACGTCGACTCCTCCGTGGTATTATTTTGCATTTATAATAAAATAAATATATACAAACTATAAAAATAACAAAACAAAAATATACACTACAGTACTGTTTCTACCGTGGGTTTTCACCTATTGCGGGGATTTGGGAACGTAACAGCCGCGATAGTCGAGGGATTACTGTGACACTTTCAAATTTATCAGAATATTTGGGCTGAAGATTGGAATAGTGAAATTTTCATTCGCTTAACCATGAAACGATTCGTATCCAATTAACTAAAGACTTGTTTTGTTTACGCTTTTCCCTCCGGTTTTTTGTTCTATGTGTGCCATAAATATCGCCATCCGTTTAGAGAAAAATTTGTAGTTTAGAATCAGTAGTTCTTTGACTGCTATTTCTAAATTTTCAGTATGTTGGAGAAGCAACTCAATGCTAATCCCTG
>NC_068991.1:71757545-71758228 GCF_001194135.2 Octopus bimaculoides
CACACACACACACACCCATGTATATATATAAATTAGCCAATGAGAGGTGGGGTTAAATTAGTACAATAGTTCAAGGGTCCGGGAAATCAAGGAGGGGCTCGTCAGATATTTACGAGACCCTTCCAAATACACATACAATCGACAGTCCCACTAAAAAATTTTTGAAAGGGGACCATCCTCGCCCCGGGAGCCCGAAAGCACTCTTGTTCCGCTTTGCAAGAATTCCTCCCAGAAGCCCGTATACATACATATGCTTTCTTACACCTACTGCACCTTTAATTATTATTAGCAGCAGAAATAATGGAAATAGAGTAACTTAGTACAACAACAACCTATTCCAATTAGCGTTCAGCCAATAAAATTCCATCTATCTTAATCATTTTGTTATACTTGTTTACTTTCTAATTTGTCACTCTTTATCTTTTACTTGTTTCAGGCATTAAACTGCGGCCATGCTGGGGCATCGCCTTGGAGGCTTTTAAACGAACAAATCGAGCCCCCCCACACACACACACACATTTTTTATTTTAAGCCTAGTACTTATTCTATCGGTCTCTTTTGCCGAAACGGTACACCGTTATTGTCACGGGGACGGAAACAAACTAACGCTGGTTGTGAAGCGATGCAGAAGGAGAAACACATACACATGCACACGCGCGCGCATACAAGCACAAGCACAGAAA
>NC_068991.1:71758660-71762984 GCF_001194135.2 Octopus bimaculoides
ATTAAAAAGGCGGCGACATGGCAGACTCGTTAAGACACCGGACAAAATGCTTAGTAGCATTTCGTCCGTCTTTACATTTTGACTTCAAATTCCACCAAGGTCGACTTTGCTTTTCATCCGTTCGTGGGGTCGAAGAAGTAAGTGCCAGTTGAGCACTGGTTTTGATCTCATCGATTTCCCCTCTCCTCCCGAATTTCAGGATTCGTGCCTTTAATAGAAAGTCGAGTGCCCTTGTAACTGTGTTCCTTTCTTGTAGTCACTCCTAGGATGTGCCGCTGGGGCAAAGAGAAGTGGGGCCGAAAGAAAAATGTCTATGTTTACTCGCGACTATATAGGCACCTAAAAGAATTAGCGAAAGCATGGTACAAGTTACCAAACCATACTCATTCGCGGGTGACGGTTAGCTCGACACCATGTAAGAAGTTTCCTCCTTACAATAATGAACCCATGTATAGGGAGGTGAGATGTTGAAATGTTCCTGTTTTCTCTGAGCAAATGTAATTGATGTTCAATTCTCAAGCCACCCCTGAGGGAGTAGACCAATGACATGAGGCGTTCCAGCCGTGAATATCCAATCTTTATCCAGACAATGTACCTAGGATCTTATCACAAGTCCGCTTTACCAAGCTCGGTATTGTAACACTAAAGCACAAAAGAAACATAAGACCACGGGTTTCGTCGATTTACTAAATACATTAAACCTTTTTATCATCACAACATGCTCCATTAGGATAGCAGAAACCAACAGTCCTTCCCAGTGGAGTAGAGCTTGTGCTACCCTGCTACTCACACTCCGAAAAGCACAACAAAATACCCAACGTATCGCTTTCCCTCTCAAAAATGCCAACGAAAGTGGACCGCATCCTCGCTCACATTTAGCCGTGTTTGTGATCCTGCCTTCTTTAAGGCATTAAGTAGACTGTGTGATATGCAGAAGGCTTGGCTGCTGTTTCTAACAGGCCGAGTGACACACATTGATTTAGCTGCATGCGTGTATGCGTGCGTATGTGCGTGCATGCGTGTGTACGTGCATGCGTGCGTGCTTACGTGAGTGTTTTTAACCGGGAATCGTGTCAAACACACAAAATTAACAAAAGACGCGGGAAACGCAAAAAAAAAAATACAATAAAATAAATAAAGTGCAATGAAAAGCTGATAAGTATTTATTGTTTACAGTAAAAGAAGTTGTTTTTGTGAAACCTTTTCTATTCACAGTCATAGGACCGCTAGCAGTAATATACCGTCGCGCTGTATAATATATCCACTTGTTTTATTGTTAGCGAACAGCTGCCAGGAAATGTTTATATTCAGGTATATAACAACAGAGAAACGGGTGGGATAAGGGGTTTGGTGGGTAGCTTACTTTTAGATAGTTCACACACTACATTGAATAGCAGCTAGCGAGAAAGAGAGAGACGGGTGGAGAGAGAGAGAGAGAGAGAGAGAGAGAGAGTCCAACATTATTTCGCTTCGTTTCTCCTAAGAGTAAGTGACTTCTTAGTAGACTCGCACTTGTTTATTTTAGAGGGAAATTTAATCTGAAGATTCTTTCAAACTCGACTGCGTCGCCTAACATTCCCCAACACCCGTATATCTCTTTCCGTTACGAACAACATTTCAATTTCTCCTGATTGACAAGCAGTAAAATTGAATCTATCTATCTATCTATCTATCTATCTTCTGTCAATCGATCTTCTGCGTGACCGTTGCGATAATACTGTCCGATGAGCGGTCAGGTGTAAACTTATTTTCGGTTTTAATAAAGAGTATTTTACTCTACTTTTGGTATTCGAGTACTATTTTTCCACCTTGTTTTGTATTAATTGCTTTTATATATATATATATATATATATATATATATATATGGCGGGATTCTTTCAGTTTCCGTCTACCAAATCCACTCCCATGATTTTGGTCAAACCGAGGCTTGCCCAAGGTGCCACGCAGTGCGACTGAACCCGGAACCATATGGTTGAGAAGCAAGGTTCTTCCCACAGAGTCACACGCATACGCGCGCACTTACATATACAATCATACCTCACCCTACGTCGTTAATTGGTTCCAGGGGACACGACTTAGGTCGAAAAACAACTTAAGTCGAAATAACCATTATTTAAATGTATAGACATGTAACAATTAAATCCTAGGCTAGCCTAGCTTGTTTTTACGTTAGCTTACGAATTCGGCTGCTTTTATATTAAAAAGAAATAATTTCAAATACTGTACTGTTGCCTACCTGATGGCTGACGTCGGTTTTACTCGTTGAGGGGGATGTAGGATGATGATGAGGAGGAGGAGATTACATACTAGATGTCGATGGTTGGAGGTCGTCAGCTGACTCCTGTTGTGATGGTGTAGTTCGTTGAGCGAACTTATCTAAAGTTCCTTGAAATATCTTTTTCTTCTTTACAAGGATTAGGTAATAAGTTGCAATAGTATCTTGCCAACCCCCCAATAATTTTTGGAATTGGGATCCATTTCCTCAAATAAAGCAAGACATTTATCTAAATGAGAAAAAGCCTCTTGCATTTTCTTCAACGTAAAACGACGCAGCTCGGGATCAATGATGCATTCTGTATTTTAACATTAATTTTAATATGCTATACAGGTTGTTTCTATTGTTCTGTTTTTTTTGTTTTGTTTTTTATTTCCCGGAGACGAATACAAACGGAACCCATCGATACAACCCGGAACTAACAGTACAATATACTATGAACGTTATTGCTGTTTTGCCAGGCGACGTAAATTAATATTGTATTTAATATTTTAGAGAGACCGACGTATCTTCGGAAATGACGCAAGTCGAAACGACTTAACCAGAGGTATACATACATACATACATACATACATACATAGTTTTTACGTTTGCTTCGCAGTATTATTGATGAAATCGTATATTGAAACCTACTTTTGTAATTTGAGATAATGCGGCCTATTAAAAAACACACACACACATAATCGTTTTATTTCGTTCCATAAATAATTAGATAATTGTTTAACTGATTAGTCAATGTTCTTTTGTCAAAGCCTGATGACCTTATCGAGGATATTGTTGTTCTTCATGCAATCGTGCACCGCTTGTCCTTTGCTCCTCGCTCTGCAACGATCCTCCAACGCCAAGCAATGAGCTAAGAATAAGAGGCGTGTGCGAGCGCGGACAAGGTACAAGACGGCCACATCGTAATCGATAAAGTTACAGGTTGTGACGAAGTATTTTAACAAGTCAGTTTATCAACAACAAAATCTACTTATTAGTTGACTAATCTAATTATTGAAAATAAAACTAAAGTGAAACACAACCAGTGCACTTGTGTGTGTCTGTGTGTGTGTGCGTGCGTACATATACAAACATACATGCATACATCGTAAGCAGCAAAGAGCACCGTGCAATTAACAAGTGTTTCATCATTTAGCATTGCCACATTAAAACCCTCACGCAAATGTAGGGCAATGATAATAGGGACGTACCCCACCCTTATGAACTGACAGTAGCTCTACTGCTTCAACATGAAATACCCATTAGCGCCCTACAAACCAAATAGCTTACAGCAATGACTCAGTAGTCAATATGAAAACTTACGCTGCATGAGAACAGCACGAGTCTTTCACAACCTTAAATCCACGGAAATAGTTTTTAGTGTTGTTTCCACCATAATATGCTACATAAGCTTTCATCATCTATGGCCTTCATATGAAATATATATATACTTCGAAATGGAATTCATTTACCTCATTTATTCTCTTCTTTTCTTTTCCTTTCGTGTTTCTTTTCTCTTTTCTTTTCGTAATTGTTCTCGAGATTTTTGAGATGTCGCTGCGCAGAGTGTTCTTATTATTTTCGTAGGTTGTTTGTTTTGATTAGGCATCTTTGTATTTTCTCACGTTTTGCTCCACAAAGAACCCTGCTGGTCCAATAGTTGCTTCAGATTCAGCTGCGCAGCGATTCTAAAAGTGAACACACAAACCTGCACTCTTGACACCAATCGCTTGCTTACTGTACCTTCTATCTTGTAACAATACTCCATTATAAGTACACTGCAACAGAACTTTTTTTTTTATTTCCTTTTTTTTGTTGTTGTTGCTGTTTTTTCTTTGACATTCCATGTACGACCTCCTCGATTCATCGTATTTTCTTCACACACACACACACACACACACACACACACACACACATGGAGAGAGAAGCATACAACAGTCTTCCACACAGTTTCCGTCTAGCAAATTCACTCACAAGGCACTGGTCGGTCTGGGGCTACTGTAGAAGACACTAGCCTAAGGAGCCCCGCAGTTGGGACTGAAACCGAAACGACGTTTTTGCAAAGTG
>NC_068991.1:71763047-71767725 GCF_001194135.2 Octopus bimaculoides
ATATATACTAGCTGACGTACCCAGTAATTCCCGGGAAAGCGGGGCTTATCCCTTGGTTCTGTCCTCATAATTGTTTCGCTAATCCAATAACAACAATACAAAGTATGTAGCCCTTAAAACAGTTTTTGTGCATTTTCAGAGAATACCAAACTGTCTTACACAAGGTCTTGTTTTTTAGGAATTCCCAAACTGTGAAGTCAGTTATGTAATAACATGAAATTAGTTACCCGATAGTAAGAATTCAAATAAAGTAGCCCCGAAAAGGGCTTTAATGCGTTCCCAGAGAATATAGAACACAGGACGAAATACTAATAAAGTATGTATACTAAAATCATGAAGCATGTTACGTAATAACAGGCTAATCAGGTATGAGATAATAACAATTCAAAGTAAATAACTCTGAAAAGGGCTTTTGTGCGTTCCCAGAGAATATTACCCTCAGGAGCGCTAGTGTTGATATATTCGTGAATAATCACTAACTGAAATAAGTGGATCTATTGCTTAGGAAAGTACTATTTATTTGTTTAAGGGTTATACTGGATAAATTGCGAAAATAACTAACAGTTCAAATACTAAGAAATAATCATGCTCAATTTCATTTTTACCAAATAATTTAGGAAAATGAATGAGTTGGCTTTTGAAATAAAATATATTGGATATATATAAGGATCCCTTCCAGGGGCCCTATTATCGATTTTCAACAATCTGAGTATACCATGAGGTTTCCAGACCTGAGTTCTACTCACGTGTGAAGTTTCATCAAAATCGATAAAACGCTGTAGGAGGAGTTAGCTAATAACTCCACAAACACACCCACAGATAGAATTTCCCACATATTTTTTTAAGGCTGATACTTATTCTATCGGTATCTCCTGCCAGACCGCTAAGTTACAGCGATGCAAACACACCAATACCGGTTGTGGTGGAGGACAAACACGGACAGAAACACACACACAGATATGCATATACATATATATGCACGACAGGCTTCTTTCGGTTTCTGCCTACCAAATCCACTCACAAGGCTTGCCTAAGATGCTACGCAGTGGGACTGAACCCGGAACTATGTGGTTGGGAAGCAAGCTTGTTACCACACAGCCTTTGTGTGTGTGTATGAGCAACAATAGTATCTGCTATTTTTGCTTATTTATTTATATTTACGTACATTTTCGCATATATTAACTTCATTTGAAAGCTAATGACTCAACATATTTTTTCGTTTATAATCATATTTTAGTAACATTAATAATAACTCGTTCGCTGCTATTTTAGTCGTTTTTAATATAACAGCACTTCCACATTTTCGAAACAGCTTAGACAGAAGACTCGGCACCATAACCAATTAGATTTACAATATAGGCGTGCTGGTTGTTTGTTGAAAACCACAATTCCATAACGCGACTGATAGCAAATGTTACATATTTTGGTCTAACTCTTGCTTTAGGCCATTATATGATTAATTAGGAAATATCTGTTTTGAAATAATACCACTAACAAAAGACACGGAAGACTTTCGTTCCGTTTGAAGAACGCAGAATGCCATACAAAGAAAATCGTGTTATCCATTATCTTAATTCCTTGTTTTATATAACGATATTAACTGGGATGTCATTTTGTCAGTGATGCATGGCATACACAAACATACATGCACGCGCGCGCACACATACACAAACATACACATACACACACACACTCAGGTCTTAGTGTCAGATAAAATACATTCCGATATTTGTTCAGGCTCTCTATTCTCTAGGTTCAAATCTCACTGATGTCAAATTCACTATTCGTTCTTTCTAGGGTCGAACACAGAAAATACTGGTCTAGTGCTGCTGGTACCACCTTATCTCTCTCTTAGTTGTTCCGTCAGGTAAAAAATGTGAAAGCTGAGAAAATATCGATATCTGGGCACGACTATAGAGGTTCCTGAAACACATAAGGGAAGCGTGGTAAATGTTACTAAGTCACTTTCGATTCCGAGTGACGGCCGAGGTTGATATATATATGTTTGTGTATATATGTGCGTGTAGTTGTAGTCGTGTGACCCCCACAAGTTCGCTCTGATCAATCTGACAACTGATAAAAAGTGTTCGGCTGTGACTAATCTGTCTCGTATTGGATATCTAGTAAAGGTGGCGAGCTGGTAGAATCGTTAGCACATTGGACAAAATGCTTAGCAGCATTTCTTGCATCTTTACATTCTGAATTCAAATTCCGCTGAGGGTCAACTTTGCTTTCATCCTTTCGGGGCCGATAAAATAAGTACGAGTTGAACACTGAGGTTGAATTAATCGACTATTTCCCTCCCCCAAAATTTTAAGTCTTGTGCCTATACTCTTTTGCTTGTTTCAGTCATTTGACTGCGGTCATGCTGTAGCACCGCCTTTTAGTCGAGCAAATCGACCCCAGGACTAATTCTTTGTAAGCCTAGTACTTATTCTATCGGTCTCTTTTGCCGAACCGCTAAGTTACGGAGACGTAAACACATCAGCATCGGTTGTCAAGCGATGTTGGGGGGACAAACACAGACACACAAACACACACATATATATATACATATATACGACGGGCTTCTTTCAGTTTCCGTCTACCAAATCCACTCACAAGGCTTTGGTCGGCACGAGGCTATAGTAGAAGACACTTGCCCAAGGTGCCATGTGGTTGGTAAGTACTTGCCACACAGCCACTCCTGCGCCTATAGTTAAAAGAAAGAATAAATATCTAGGACTACATCGGTTAATGTGTCCTTTCTTTGTTATGAGATTAGAGTGTGCAAGACCTTTTTCTTTTGCATTTATCATCTGTATTAAGAGATACTAGAAAATAAAATTGTCTATCACTGGAAATCAAAACCGAGTCTCAAAACACTAAAATATAGAAACTGGAGTCAAATCCGTATACGAGAGGGTTAACAGCAACTGTCATAGCAACAATAGTTTTAAATTACAGAGCTTTCTCCTCCAACACATATACTCGTAGAACTTGATACTTGATACACCAACAGCAGAAATATTTTTTTAACATGAGCACAAAAATCACACATCTTGGTGGGAGGGTGAAGTTAGACGAAACCCTACGGCTGTCAGGGGCAAACTGCAGCCTGTGCGACAATCTGAATGACATTCTGAATTTGTTAGTAGTGCGACCTACCTTCGGAAAATGTTACCCATGTCTGCCCAAGTATTTGATTGGTACCTTATTATATCAACTCCTTCGAAGGTGAAAGGTATAAAGTAGACTTTGGTAAGTCTGCTTTACCTCAGAATGTAAAGGGGCGTAACTGAATACCGCAAAAAATTTTATACGTCACTCCATAGATTCTCTGCTTTCCGACACTAACTACGACTAATAGCCAACGAGGAATTCGCTATGTGGTTGGTTACTAAAATGCTAAAAATAACAACCAAATGTTCCCTAAATTACATCTTAGTATCTTAACAAAACCGAACTATACACTGTATAGTGTAATACTGTTTTACATAATATATTTATGAATTTTAGTCAACAGCGTATATATAGACCAATATGATGTTCTTGTCTTTATATACATTATTTTCATGGAAACAGTAAAAAGATATTGACCAGCATAATACCATTCTAGTGCTGGGGCTTCATGAGAGACTAAATTCCGTCTTAAACTGCCCGCGGAAACATTGCTTGTAAACTTACTATTTTCCAAATGTTTAAATAAACTGGGCAAACTGATTTGCATAGATAACGCATTCTTTGGTGGGTCTCATTTTTTTTTTCTGTTGCAGCTGCTTTCAGTTAGTTAGAGTGGTATCAATCTTGGTGTTGCAGATCAGGTTTGCTTAAAGCAGGTTTAGCCAGTACCGTCTTAAGGCACGGGCACACTAGGGGCCTCACCAGTCTAGAGACCCAATTCCGATCTATGTATATTGTGACTTGTTGCCAATAGATATATACTACAGGGGGCCCAATGCACTGTTTTTTTTTTTCGAGGGCCTCACTTGTCTAAGTGCCTAATTTTGATCTATGTTACTGTGACTTGCTGTTAATAAATACTTTAGGGTCCAGTGCAACGATTGGTCCGAGATCTTATAATGTTTCTAAGACGGCCCTGGGTTTAGCCCTGTAATACAAAACACCAAATTGTTCCGAGAAGAGTTAATCTCTAAAGAAAGCTCACACGTGGTGTCAATGCTGAACTTGCAAGTCAATCAGTTATAACGCAAGCTATTAAGTACGTTTTCTTTTGTACGATACGTGTAATTGAATGTAAAAGCAACTCTGTTTCTATGAGCTGCTTCCAGCAAGTGAGCAATATACCACCATTTCTATATATAATACGTTATTAACTAACACTTAATCCGCTACAAATGAATCACATCTCATTCTTCTCACAAACTGTTTCCGCTTAAAAACTCATTTCTCTTCCCTTTAATATTTCTGCTCTTCCACGTCATGTGTTCAGACATTTTTTTTTCTTGCCCTTTCTGTTTTTCTAGCTCATTTCTCAAACTTCATTCATGTAACCCCACTCATAAAACCCTCGTGACCCTCCTCACCAGCACAGCCCTTAATGCCGCATGACTGGCACCACCGCCATCAAATAATATCAGCGAAAACATAAAAAGAGAAATCTTGGCTACTAATACGAAATAGCTTTTTAAATGTGAGCCTATGGACAAAGTATATATATATATATATATATATATAT
>NC_068991.1:71768038-71776542 GCF_001194135.2 Octopus bimaculoides
ATATATATATATATATATATATATATATATATATATGCTCACCGACCACCTCCTTCTGGCCAATTCAATATGTGAAACCGTTAATCCAGACATGTTTTTTTCTTTCTCTATCCGTTTTCTTTCCTCTCTCCATGTTTTGTTTCCTCCTATCTTTCTATAGAAGAGCGTAGGCTTGAAACGTCAAAGACTCTTCCATTTTTTTCTGAGCGTCAAACTAATACACTGTGTTTGTTGTTCCCTCACCTGTCTTTGTCTTCTGTTTTTTGTTGTTGTTGTTTTGCACATTTTGAATCACACACACACATATATATAAATCTGTTATGTAGCAGAAGTAGTATTAGATTAAAATAGCTATACGTTTATCATACTTAATGCAAACACATCATGACACACACATGTGTATACATATAAATACCACTAGAACGTAGGTGCAGCGAGGCCGAATGATTAAGAAGTTCAGTTTCCAAACACGATATCTCTAGTTTATCAAAGTGGGTGGTGACAAATTGGGTAAATGTAATTTTTCTATATATAGCCTTGTGTGTGAAATTGGGTAGACGGAAACTGTATAGAAGACTGTCGTTCAGTATTGTCACATATTGTGTTACCCGGGTACTGCCTGAAATGTTATGTTAAAGGTTCCTTTGCCTGTGTCTGTGGAATACTCAACAACATACACGTTAGTTGAGGGTTAAGAATTTCAGTTTATTGTACAACGGAATCGTCATCGTCAAACGACGGAAATCCATCACTACTAATGACATCACTGAAGAATAGGACTTGATAGTAAATACCATGCTTTCATTAATAATTTTCGGTGTTCATTAGGCGCGAGCAAAACCGGACACCTACTCAACCCTGCCAACCTTTATTCCAGAGAGAGACAGAGAGGAGGGGTTGCACCAGTACTAGGGCGGGACTCATTTTTCAGCTGAGGGAAAATGAAGTGTCTTGTTCAAGAATATAGCGCGTCGCCCAGTTCGAGATTTCGAACCTAAGGTTTTGCGATCGTAAGCTTAACGTCCACCTTAATCACTTCGTTTATTTCTTTGTGTGTGTGTGTGTGTGTGTGTGTGTGTTTAGATACACACTCCAACACATATATTTTATATTTATCATGATATACAGAAAAGAAAATGAAAAGATTAATGGAATTGACAGAATGGTAATTTGACCATAAATATATCTTCATTCTTCTCGCATTCGAATTGAATCTAAAATAAATAATTCTACACCAGTTTTCTAATGCATAGATTTCTTGATATTCAAAAAAATTTCCTTTCTTTTTTTTTTTTCTTCTCTTTTTTGAAAGATTTCACATTATTATAGAGTTGCTTGTTCATTTTCGTGAACTTTTATCAAATGAAGACAAAATGGAATATTCAAAGAATGTTATTTTCGTATCTACGCAATTGTATGTAAATAAGAAATCCAATTTATTCAAGAAAGTCATTTCCGGTCGCCAGAGAATGTGCAACACACGAGAAATGACGCAGTTATCTTTCAAATGATTTTGTGTTTGCTTGTTTGTGTGTATGTTTTTTCAAAACTTTTGATATGAAATACACAAAACGCCGAGTCAACAGTTTCAAAGACTAGTAGTGAGTCTCAACCGAAATTATAGGGAAAACAATGTTACATATAATCAGAAACATGGATTTTATTTTTTAAATCGACCAAAAATCTCGTACACGGAATAGGGATTGTCGAAGAAAATAAGTTTAAAAAGAAAAAAAACACGCACACAGTAAAATAAGGAAGAATACATCAAAGAATCACTTGCTATGAGTATTGCAGCAGAAGTTTTACCAGTGGCTTCCTTATATGTTGGAGATCTTCATCCCGATGTTACGGAAAAAATGCTATACGAGAAGTTCTCGACTTGTGGAACTATCATTTCAATCCGAGTGTGTCGAGACATGGTTAAAAGGCGATCTCTTGGATATGCCTACATCAATTTTCAGTCAGATTCAGATGCCAAATTAGCTATGGAAAGGATGAATTTCGCTAATTTCATGGGACGTCCCCTTAGAATAATGCAATGGCAGAGAGATCCATCCCTTCGTAAATCTGGACTAGGAAACGTATTTATTAAAAACCTGGATAAAGACATCGACAACAGAGCTTTGTACGACACCTTCTCTTTATTTGGTGACATTCTCTCCAGTAAGATTGTATCGGATGAGAACGGTTCAAAAGGATACGGGTTTGTGCATTTTGAGAGTGAAGAAGATGCGCGAAATTGTATTGAGAAGACAAACGGGATGTTACTGAATGGTAAGAAAGTGTTCGTTGGTAAATTTGTGCCCCACCGAGAAAGAAATCGAAATAAGGCATATAGAGGATTTACAAATATATACATTAAAAACTTTAGCGATAAGCTCAACGATGAGTCCCTTCGCAAACTGTTTGAAAAATACGGCGCTATAGTTAGTGCCAAAGTAATGACAGACAATTCTGGTAAGTCGAAAGGGTTTGGATTTGTAAACTTCACGGACAGTCAAGATGCCGAGAAAGCTGTGAGAGAAATGAATAGTGTTGAGATTAATGGTAAAGAACTGTACGTTGGACGAGCACAAACAAAACTAGAGAGATTACTGTCTATCAAGGACAAATGTCACACTTTAAAGGGATCACAAAATAAAATTGAAACTGAAGGTACGGACAGCATTATTGTATATGTAAAAAATCTGGACGCAAACATTGATGATGTACTTTTAAAGAATTACTTTGCCAAATTCGGTAAAATTGATTGTGCAAAAGTTATGACTCAGAACGGTCGATCTAACGGATTCGGATTTGTGAGTTTTTCTACACCAGAAGATGCAACGAAAGCTGCGAGAGCGATGAATGGCAAAATACTCAACTCGAAGAAACTGTACGTTTCATTGGCTTTAAGTAAAGAAGAACGCAAGGCACAGTTATCGAACAGTTTACTCCAGAAACTCCATTCTAAACCAACTCAATTATGTTTTTGACACCAACTGCGAAAAATGTATAAACAATAACAAACAGGATTCTCATCGCTTTAGATAACAACGACATACGCAATCGACACTCGAATATTATAATAATAGACATCATCATGTAATTTTCTATCATTTTTGTTGTCTTGTTATTGATTATTGTTCGATTATGTTCGTACCATTATTATCAGATTTGGGACTGGCAGAATCGTTAGCACGCCGGGCGAAATACTTAGCAGAATTTCGTCCGTCTATAAGTTCTGAGTTCAAATGCCGCCGAAGTCGATTTTGCCTTTCATTCGTTTGGAATCGATAAATTAAGTACCAGTGAAACAGTGGGATCGACGTAATCGATTCGTTCCCTCCCACAAAATTTCAGGCTTTGTGCCTATAGCAGAAAAGATTATGAGATTGGGAGCACGAGTTAAAACGGCCAACAAGCTACCTTACAGTATTTAGTTATCTTATATAATCCTACATTCTGAATTTGAAAGCCCAACGGAGTGTTAACTTTGTCTTCTTCATACTGTTCTGTGTTCAAATCGTACTGAAGTAAACTTTACCGTCATCCTTCTGGGGTTTCATAAAATAACAGCCAGTCAAAATGGGGCTTGGTTTACCTGGCGGTACTCTCCCGGTCAAAATTTGGGATCTTGAGTTTTATGCAAGAAATCATCATTATGGTAAATGTTTATATCGAGTACGACGTAATATAAGATGTTAATGTCAGATGTAAATATATACATGTTACATGTCAAAAGGGACAAATACAACGTTACATATCAAGTGTAACGAAGTGTTACAAGCCATGCAAAGGCGGCGAGCTGGCTGAAACGTTAACGCGCCAGGCAAAATGCTTAGCGGCATTTCGTCTACTTTTACGTTCTGGGTTCAAATTCTGCCGAGGTCAACTTTGCCTTTCATCCTATCGGAGTCGATAAAATGACTAAAAGCTGAGCACTGGGGTCGATGTAAGTGACTTATACCTTCCCGTAACATTGCTGGCCTTGTGTCAAACATTTGAAACCAATATTACAGGTCATGCATACATGCGAACATATCTTCTAAAACCCATCACCCCATCAATCTTCTGACTGCGATATTTCTCAACCAGGGGCAGTAAATGATATCGCTAATCCCCCACTACCCTTCACATTGTAACCCTACTACAGTCCCTTATCACCCCATCCTCCTTCCGAACCCACACCTCTTTCCATTCCTTCCCTCCCACACCCCAAAAGGATATTCACCGCGTCCCCTTCAATCCTCATCTCTAATCATCTCACACTCACCTACCCAACCACATTTTTGTTTCTCAATCCTTATTCTCTATTTCATATTTACCTGGTATCTTGACTCCACATCTCTCTCTCTCTCTCTCTCCAGATGGGGAAGCCATGTACTCACCTTTTCGGCAAGACACTTGTTCCTGTCCTTCTATCATACATTCATATCCCTGAATACTACACCCTGCTCTGTTGAGGGGTCTTGTATTGCAGGTATTTGGTGAACCCCACTCGAGCTGGTGTCACGAAAAAAGCACCCAGTACACTCTTTGATGTAGTTGGTGTTAGGAAGAGCATCCAGCTGTAGAAACCGCGCCATTGGTGCTCGGCGCAGCCTTCTGGCTCCTCGGTATCTGTCGAACCATCCAACCCACAGATAAAAAGGGACGTTAAAGGATGACGATGATGATGATGATGCATGCCAAATGTGACACACTACATATTACATATCAACAATATTAGGTATACTATATGCAAAATACTGCATGTTATATGTCAACTTTGACATATGCTACTTCTAAAATAAAAATTGGAATCCGAAGGCAACAATTGAATCATCTGAAAAAGTCCATTACTGTGAAGAATGATGAATTTAACGTTTCGGGTCCTTCATGAAGAGACAGACAGAAAGATAGACAGATAGGAGAGAGAGGGGGGAGGAGTGTTGTTGTTGTTGCTTGGGCTGTGTATTAGTCGCATATTAAGGCGGCCAACTAGCGGAGTCGTTTGAGCGTCAGGTTGACTGCTTGGCGATTTCCATTCTGTTTTTTTTTTTTTCTTTACGCTCTGAATTCAAATCTTACCGAGGTCAATTATACTTTTCATCTTTCTGGGGTCGATAACAATGCACCAATCAAACGCTAGAAACTATTCTGCTCTTGCTCTCATTCTACTTTCTGTTTGTCTGCCTTTCGGGAAGAAATCAGCTGCGCCAGATCTTGAGATGGATAGGCTCCTCCCAGGGCTAGAAGTGTCCATAACCACGCCGTATGTCACGACAATACCCTAAAAATTCCTTCAGTGAGTCGAGGGCCCAAGACAAGGTAAGCCAACAAGTATACTAGAAGAATTTCTTAAATGCTAATTATGTCTAAAGTAGGAGAGTGCGGTTGGCAGCAAACAAAGATGCAAATTCTAAAGAATTTGGATGCTCTTTAGAATTAATATCTGATAAAGTACTGGTTAGGCTTCACTGATGAGGGTGTCGTAATAAAGAAATATATGCAAAATTGTCACCAATATCGCAGGAACAGGATTTACTCTCAACAATGAAGTGACCGAATCGTTAGAGCTTGATTATACAGTATGTTTCACGATATTTGTACCGACTCACTGCATTATGAGTTTATATCCAGTCGGGATCAACTTTAATTTTTTTCATCCTTTCGGGGTTGATAAAAAAAAAAAAGCATTAATCCGAGGCGATGACGATGAATTGGCGGGACTGTAAGAATGTCGGACTGGATACCTTGCGGTATTTGTTCCAACTTTTTGATTTAAAATCCCGCCATGAGTGGGATTTTAAATCAAATTTAATTTAAATTAAATTGAGTGGCAGATTTGATTCGTCAGCAGTTTATCTCCCACCAACACCTTGAGTACTTTCCGCGGAGTCACCTCTACTACAAACATTAGGAACAGATTTCCGGTATAAAGAAAAACACTGAGTTCTTTTAAAACGAAGTTGGGATGGAATCCATGAGTCGAAGGTACAGAAGACGTGTGGCCCAAGATCAGAGGTTTTTTTGTGAGGTAAGTGTTGGGATTTACAGATGCTCCAGTTCAGATAGAACAGTTTTTGAAGATAATGAAGTATATTTAGAGTTTTAACCCTCGACATTTAAACTGGCTATATCCAGCCAAAATATTCTACGTGTTTTATGTTTAGACCGACCGGACCACACCTCTAACATCTACTCTGCAATGTTAATTTAAAGATAAAACAGTCACATACTGAAAATCTTGAAGCTACAAGATAATGCATGATTAACTGAAAACGTTGAGAATAAATAAGCATTCGTGGCACTCCATCGCTTACGACGATGAGGGTTCCAGTTGATCCGATCAACGGAACGGCCTGCTCGTGAAATTAACGTGCAAGTGACTGAGCACTCCACAGACACGTGTACCCTTAACGTAGTTCTCGGGGAGATTCAGCGTGACACAGAGTGTGACAAGACTGACCCTTCGAAATACAGGTACAAGAGAAACCGGAAGAAAGAGTGAGAGAAAGTTGTGGTGAAAGAGTACAGCAGTGTTCGCCACCATCCTCTGCCAGAGCTTCGTGGAGATTTAGGTTTTTTCGCTCAATAAACACTCACAACGTCCGGTCTGGGAATCGAAACCGCGATCCTACGACCGCGAGTCCGCTGCCCTAACCACTGGGCCATTGTACCTCCGAACTAAGCATTACATTTGACAGAATATTCTGAATGCTATAGGGTTAAAGATTTTAAATTGTTTAGTTTAATAAAAAAAATAATATTTCCTCGATCTAAAGAAGCAATAAACTCTTTGCATGATTTCGAGGGTTTGGAATCGGCATAAAAATCATTCGAAGATACACTCAAGGTATGAATTACGAATGTAATTCATGAATAGTTTGGTTTGGAGACAAATCCTTTTGCTAAGTCTGATGAAATTTTTCAATTCGTAACAGAATATATATTCCAGTGATAAATAATTCCCCAAACGTAGTTTCATAACTCTAAACATACACATATACCAACTCCAGCAAGGTAATAGTAGTAGTAGTAATAATAATAATAGTAATAATGAGGAGGAGGAGGAGGAGGAGGAGGAGGAGGAAGAGGAGGAGGAGGATTGAATTCTCTATTTTAACAATATATATCTACCTTTTTCATTGAAGCGCGCTGAAATATATATTCCAGTTTGTACAAAATGCTTGGGGCAAATAAAATTGAAAATAATGTTTATATCCATTACCAATCGCAGAAAAGACATGGAGGGAGAGAGAAAGAAAGAGAGAAAGAGAGAGAGAGAGAGAGAGAGGTGGTAACAAAGACTGTGAGGGAAAAAAGAGAGGCAGAGATACGAAACTTAATAGGGAAATTGATGATTCACGTGGCGGAACACATACACAGAGAAACGTTGACGTGTAATCACCAAAAGATATCGACGAAGAAAAGTCTTGAAAATTTGGAATATGTAAAAGAACTACAAATAAATAAATAAAAATATTTAAAAAATCTACATGGAAGGTAGCAAGATCGGTATCTAGTGTTATGGTAAGCAACTGATTAAACCTTTTATCAGGAGATTAAGATTTTAAAACGGAGCCGAAAAGGTTTCCTACATTTTTTTCTCTCTTTCTCTCTCTTTTTTTTTATCTCCCAGAGTGGAATTTCTAATTCTAAAAATCTGAAAGTTTCCTAAGAAAATATTCGCCTATCACATTTGAAACTCATCAACTTCTAGTCCTGTTAGATTCTGGGTGGTTCTTTAGAATTAAAATCTGGCAGTGTATTTGTAAGGCTTTGCTGATGAAGTGTAATTAGGCGGGAGTATGTTTAGAGTTGTCACCCAAGTCACAAGACCAGGATTCACTCCACGCCAAGTTGACCGAGTGGTCAGATCATCATACAGAATGATTTATAGCATTTTGGTTACTGTTTGTCGTTTCTGGAGTTAATTTTGTCCATTCCATGCTACTGCAAGTAAATCTAGACAGGGGAAAGAACGCTATTCTTTGTTTCAGGCATTTGACTGCGGCCATGCTGGAGCACCACCTTTAGTGGAACAAATCGACCCCAGAACTTATTCTTTGTAAGCTTAGTATTTATGCTATCGGTCTTTTTTGCCGAACCATAAAGTTACGGGGATATAAACACACCAACATCGGTTGTCAAGCGATGGTGAGGGGACAAACACAGACACAAATATATACATACACACACACATATTATATATATATACATGTGTATATATATATATATATATATATATATATATATATGACAGTCTTCTTTTTTAGTTTCCGTCTACCAAATCCGTTCACAAGGCTTTGGTCAGCCCGTGGCTATAGTAGAAGACACTTGCCCAAGGTGCCACGTGGTTGGTAAGCAAGCTATTTATCACACAGCCACTCCCGCGCCTATATATAAAAATTTTTCTGAAAATTACTAACTTTTTCTTTAAAGTTATAAAATCTTTTATCAGGATGCTACTAACCTTCTTGAGAAGAAATTTTTTTTCCTAGTGTGTGCGAGCACTTTCGATTAATCTTCTTAAA
>NC_068991.1:71777012-71777914 GCF_001194135.2 Octopus bimaculoides
TATATATATATATATATATATATATATATATCCGACAACTCCATTACAGAAAATAACTAGTTTTAGAAGATTTAAGCTTTTTTCCTTGTGTGCTGTGCATATCTTAAACGAACTATCAACTACAAATCTACAGAGACCAACTTTAAATATATTTAACACTCTGCGCTGTTGCTTTTGTTTGTTCTGCTTATCTGTTTATCTATTATACTATCTATTTTATACCCTGTATTTAGCTTTTCACTTCTGTCAAAACAAATTTCAATGCAAGTACCATGCTTATTGCATACTATAATCAAGAAATTCCATTCTGTTCTAAGATTAGACGCAGTAAAATATGTAATCATATACATCAGTCAACTTCATTTAGCGACCTGCTATGAACCTCCCACAAATCATATCATAACTTTAAAAAAAAATGTAGCACGAGTTATTAGATAGATTACTAAGTTTGAAATATAAGAAGTGGTACTCACAGTCGACAAACTTTTAATTATAGATTCACTGGATTAAAGCTGACTTGAGGCTAAACAATAACTTAATAGTGAATTCTTTTGCATCTAGACTTATCTATTTCTTTTCAATTGGCTCCAGGCCATCGTGGCCTAGTGGTGAGAGCAGCGGACCTCGCGGTCGAGGGATAGCGGGTTCGAATCTCAGACCGGGCGATGTGTGTGTTTATGAGCGAAACGCCTAAGCTCCACGCGGCTCCGGCAGAAGGTAATGGCGAACTTCTGCTGACTCTTTCGCCACGACTTTCTCTCACTCTTTCTTCCTGCATCTAGCAGCACACCTGCGACGGACCGGCGTCCCGTCCAGGTAGGGAACCTATACTCCAATGAAACCGGGAAACTGGCCCTTATGAGCCAAACATGACTCGGGAAGGAACAAACAACAACAAGGCC
>NC_068991.1:71778439-71780080 GCF_001194135.2 Octopus bimaculoides
GTTAGCATTCCGGACAAAATTGCTTAGTGTCATTTCTTCCGGTTTGAACATCGGGGTCGATGTAATTGACTAGCCCACCCCCTCCAAATATCGTGTCTATAGAAGAAAGAATATCAAGACCAAAACATGTTTGGAGTTGTTCGGTCGTATTTCCCAAGACCAGATCAAATGTAATATTAAGGCGGCGTGCTGGCAGAAACGTTAGCACGCCCGCCGAAATGCTTAGCAGTATTTCGTCTGCCGTTACGTTCTGAGTTCAAATTTCGCCGAGGTCGACTTTGCCTTTCATCCTTTCGGGGTCGATTAAATAGTACCAGTTATGCACTGGGGTCGATATAATCGGCTGGCCCCCTCCCCCAAAATTTCAGGCCGTGTGCCTAGAGTAAGAAGAAAGATTTATTTATTCATTTATCTATTCTAAATTAAAAGGGTGAAAAATATTATGAGAAACTAAAGAAATTCAGATTAAGACTGTAGTACAATATTTAGTTTCAACAATGTTTGAGTGCAAGGTTCAAGAACAAGTGGTGTAAATATTTGTATTTTACACATTCGGGGTATAAAAACTGAGGTACATGTAATATATTGAGCCAAATCAATTGTTCTTTAAGCCTCGTTCGTTTTTCAGAGAGTCAGCATTGCATCTATGTAAGAAATCAATATTTTATTTCCAACCAGACGCCAAATTCAAAAATAGCATTTCTATACGGGTGATGTTGGAATCAACATGATATCATTGCAATATGAGTGCGGGAATGTAAATTTATCATTCTAAAGAACAAAATATTATTTGCTGTCCCTGGAGACGATGGAAAGAATTGGTTTCCGATAAGTGAAAATTTGCAAGCAAATTTTGTTTCGGTCTAAAATTTGGTTCGAAAATATCAAAAAAGTTTCTATAGAAATAACTTCAAAATTCAGATTTGAAAAAGTACTAAAAAAGCAAAAAAATGCATGGAAAGAAATCACAAGAATTTATTACTATTGAAAATCAGCATATTTAAGATGTAATCTTATTTTGGGTTGTTTTTTTAATTTAAAACCGCACGCTATTCCCGAAAAAGAACGTATTTTCAAACGGGGAAAAGTGTGTGTATTAACATATTGGTAAGAGAACTACGGATGACATTGTGAAGAGGGCGTATAGGCTACTAATATAAGTGTTGTTGATTCGATTCATGGCAAGAACTACTGGATGGCCCTAGCATTTAACTCATAACGTCCCAGTTCACCAGCTTGCACATATATTCAAACACAAAAAATTAAGCGCGCGCGCACACACACATACACACGCATATATATATACTCTTTTTACTCTTTTACTTGTTTCAGTCATTTGACTGCGGCCATGCTGGAGCACCTCCTTTAGTCGAGCAAATCGACCCCAGGACTTATTGTTTGTAAGCCTAGTACTTATTCTATCGGTCACTTTTGCCGAACCACTAAGTTACGGGGACGTAAACACACCAGCATCGGTTGTCAAGTGGTGTTGGGGGGACAAACACAGACACACAAACACACACATATATATATATACATATACATATATACGACGATCTTCTTTCAGTTTCCGTCTATCAAATCCACTCACAAGGCTTTGGTCGGCCCGAGGCTATAGTAGAAGACATTTCTACTATATAA
>NC_068991.1:71781026-71785845 GCF_001194135.2 Octopus bimaculoides
ATTCAGAGGCCCTTGAAACGAAAATTAATGAATTTTGGAGGTTACTTAAACATTTTGCCATTGTACTTATCAAACAGATTGGTGTTCGAAAGTAAGCAGCAATTGTAATTCAAAGATGTTTAATTACTGAATCAAGATTTTTTGATGTTTTTACTAAAGTCCAGGAATCACTTTAGCTGTGAATTCGCACCCAAACACGACTTGATAGAATCTCACGAAACATTTAAAGAACTAACTGCAATTCTCAACTCGTCATTAGAATTGGTAAGATTATGAAGCAAGGAAACATAATAAGTAATTCAATTAACCACGTAGAAGATACATACTGGATTCAAATTTTGGCACAAGGCCAGCAATTTCGGGGGCGGGATTAAGTCGATTACATCGACCCCAGTGTTCGACTGGTACTTGTTTATCGACTCCTAAAGGATGAAAGAAAAGTCGACCCAGGCGAGATTTGAACTCAGAAAGTAAAGACGGACGAAATGTAGCAAAGCATATTGTCCGACATGCTACCGATACTGCCAGCTCACTGCCTTACGTGGAAGACATGTATTAGCCATCAAAAACGCACAAAGATTGTTAACTTGACTAAACATTTATTATTTGATGTCAGTGACCAGTGTCAGTCCATTCTGTAGCGTGTCTTCGGACCAAATAGCCCGTGGGAAAATAACTCATTTCTCCGTCCCCGCCTCTGAAGCCATGAAAGCAGGGTCATGAGCGCTGCACTTCCTCACCGGATTAAGCTATAGAAGAAATATTTACAGGGCGTTCGGGCCAAATTCCACAGTTTGCATAAAACGAAAAGAAAACACAATATCCCATGCATACATACAAGTATTTTTTTTTATAAATCAAAAGATATCAATTATATAATAGCTGGGAGATAACAGTTTACTTAAAGTAGCTGCCCTCGGCTTCTGCTACGGCCTAGAGATGACTCCGGGACCTGGCGCACGCGTTCCTTCCTGGGAAGGTTTTCGTACACTTCCTTGATTTTGGCCACCAGCTCAGCCTTGCTGTTGCAGGCAGAGCGATTGGTGTCTTTCTCAACCACGCCCCACACATATTAATTTATGGGATTACGATCGGAGAATTAGAAGATCAAAAATTAGAGCTGGTGAAGTCATAGAAACTGAGGCAAGAGTTAAGCTTGTTGCAGATACTGCGACGAAAATCTTGACACCAAATAATAAATGTTTAAGTGAAGTTAAGAGTCTCTGTGCATTTTTGAATGGCTAACATGAGTCTTCCACGCTGTCATTATTTTAATCTCATCTGAAGTTCTCAGATCAAATCACTTATCAAGCAAGTACATCATCGAAATAATTATTAACTGCTTCGCCGAATGAAGAGAGAACTGACGGTTTGGTGGTATTCTCTGTCGTAGACGAATATTTTTGTTATGCATTGGAAACATTAGTCCCTACTTCTCTCAGCATTCTCACATAGTTTCCTTCATTCCTTCCCAGACTTATTCCCAGAAGTTACGTGAAGTGAGACACGTAGAAGCGTTTTGCTCAGAGAGATAAACAAAATGCCTTGCAGTGTATATAAAACTTCTAATCTATTTCAAGAAAGATTAATAAGTCCCAAAGGAAATAGACAAAAATTTACCTGATAGTCTAAACTTTAACTGCTATTGCAATTCTAAAGATATATCACACACAACCTCAACAAACAGACTACGGTTTAATTATTTAATATCGGGCGTTTATCTGTTTGAAGTGAGAGGTTATAGAAATTAATGCAGCCATCAGAGACTTCATCTCCCTCTTTGTGGCTTACTATTCCAATATTACGGCCAGCGATATTATTTTTGGAGATGTCAAACTTATTTTTCCGCCGAAGCCTAAGCTACAAAGTGATAAGAGATTTATTTACAGACTGCTGGCTTCTAATGTTAATACCAGATTCCGGTTCACATGAAAAAGTATAGACAGAACTTCTCCACTTTCTAAACTACTTTAAAAAGTTCAGGTTTTATTATGGTTGTGTAAACAAAGGGACAGATGAAACAACATTACAATAGTTTCTTATTAGGTACAAAGCGAAAGATTTTTTTTTCCTTCTAAACTCATACATCGTAGAACATTCTATTTTTCTTCTATATTACTTTTAAAGAGCTTAAAACAAAATAAATTTGAACTGCTTTGAAATAAATCTTCTCTAAAACGGTAGAATTATATAAATCAAAACAACTTCTATTCATAGAACTTACAGTCTTGATTTATTTTTTATTGATTGGGTCTAGGGAAACGAGCGGTGCCCATGGCTTTTGGGGGTCCTCCCAGACTGGTAAGATCGATATAGTCAATGTCCCTCTTGAACAATTACAAGTGGACAATCGCGGAGAAAAACATGAGCAAGGAATGAATTTCAGAGGTCCAACTTTTGGGGGAAAGAACAGGGCGTTGTGGTTAATGCAGGACTTTGGAATGAAAACAATATGGTTGACGAAAGAAGAAAATACGAGTTTAAAATACTTTGAAACCAACAATCTATCCAATTTATTCAGTTTTTTTCCTCTTTCAGTGGCCCACTTTTGGCCAAAGAACCTTAATCCGAAACTACGGGTTTCCCCCATTCATAAATGGCAAACAAACGTATTCCCAACTATAAACTCTCTTGGATTGCAAACGTAGCAGATGGGGCCTGCAATAAAGAAGAAGAAAGGTTGCGAACCCAGGCTTCGCTGCTTCTCAGGCTGAGAAGGGCAGACTGTCACAGTATCGGCTGCTCTCTGACAGGTCAGTGGCAGAGCCAGTGATAGTGGAGACCTCCGGTGTTCGCGGTCCCCGGACCACATCTCAGCTCACCACTATCGAGGCGGATATGGCTATCTGCAAGTGTGACTCCCGTGGGTCAAGGTGGCTGTTGCATCACATCTTCCTCGCCATCCTACACCGTTTAGTCCGCTGGGAACATGAGACGAGTATGAGACAAGCCTATTTAGATAAACACTTAAGTTCATGAACTGGTATCAACTAAATACCAAACCTATTTCTCATGTAAAGAGAGAAAGAATGTGAACAAAAATGTTACGTCATGTGCAGCAACAGCAGCAGCAGCAGCAGCAAGATGGGTTAAACAAATCACGTGATGCAATTTCATTTTCCGCAAAGAGAATAACGAATCAATGAAAACCGAATTATTCAATAACGTGTGTGTGTGTGTGTGTGTGTGTGTGTGTGTGTGTGTGTGTGTGTGTGTGTGTGTGTGCGCGTGTTGTATTTTTCAATGGTCAAATCAGAGGAAGAAGGGCAGCGGCTTTCTCCTTTTCAGAGTCTCGAAGACTGGTTGGAGACAAGGAATTAATTAAGTTATATATTTTGTATCTGCTTTTTTCCCCACAAAGAATTTCAATTAATTAAAACAACTTGGCTCACTGAGTAGTTATGTTAATACTGAATTAACTATTATCTATTTGTTCGCATCTTCAACAGTGGAGGTGCAATGGCCCAGTGGTTAGGGCAGCGGACTCGCGGTCATAGGTTTCGATTCCCTGACCGGGCGTTGTGTTTATCGACCCCGAAACGATGAAAATCAAAGTCAACTTCGGCAGAATTTGAACTCGAACTTAGAAGACGAACGAAATGCTGCTAATAATAAGAACTGTCACTTAGCCAAACATCTGCAGCGGATTTGAACTCGTTATCGACAGACAAACTAGTAGTCCACACTTAAACACTGTATCCTTTCACCAATACATTATTTTCAGGAGTTCGAATAACTCAAGGATGTTTTGTTTTCATCACATTTCAAGAGCTTTCACGCTCACCAATCATAAAGCTTTCCAAACTGAATGTTCTTTTTATTATTAGCATGGCGCCACTGAAGATACTGATGGCAGATCCTGTCAATAACGTCTGTTGAAGTTACCTCACTCCCCTCGTCTTTATTTAATTATAGTTAGTTGTTCTATAGATACACCCACCCTACTCACTGTCCAGGGTCTTCATTTAACTATAGAAAGCAGTTGTCACTTTGAAGAACAATTTGTTAATAAGTGCTATGAATCATCTCAACCGACCAACCTAAAGTGAATCCTGAATTTACGCATAGAAGGGGAACTAAACGAACAGAAATATTCTTTTCTACTCGAGGCACAAGGCCCGAAATTTTGGGAAAGGGGGGAGGGGCAGTCGATTAGATCGACCCCAGTACACAACTAGTACTTAATTTACCGACCCCTGAAAGGATGAGAGGCAATGTTGTCCTCGATGGAATTTGAACTCAAAACGTAAAGACAGACGAAATACCCTTAAGCATTTCGCTCGGCGTGCTAACGTTTCTGCCTCCTCGCCGCCTTATTAAACGAATAGAGATTACCTCCATGTCCGGGAATCGAGACCTCGACCTTGTGCTTCTAAGTACAACACCTTAACCACTAGGCTACGCGAATTCACACACACACACACACACACACACACACACACACACACACACACACACACACACACACACACACACACACACACACACACACACACACACACACACACACAATTATTATATGTTGTGTAAGAATCCATAGGTCAGAAAAAAATGATTCGTATATTTGTCCCAAAATGTGAGTATACTAATGAAAATACACAGTATTATAGATTCATTACAGCCGATCTTACCATTCGGTTTTTCACTGGATATTAGATGACCGAATATTATATAAGAGCGCGCTTAAGTAAAATTAGGTTCTCTTCAGAGATGGCAGGTATGGATAAAAAGAAAAGAGCATGTGGTGTTACATAACCGGGTTATTATCTAATACCCAGTATATATATATATATATATATATATATATATATATATATAT
>NC_068991.1:71786198-71795406 GCF_001194135.2 Octopus bimaculoides
TATATATATATATATATATTAGATATTTATTTATTTACATATTTCCACGGCCTTATGTGGGAGCGGAGTCAAATTGTCAATTGTACGAATGACGATGTCAAACTTTTAGGAGTAATCTCTTTGGGTCCTTCTGTTAAATTTTAAAAGGATTATGACAAAGAATGCGTTACATTTGCATATTGGGTTCTGTAATTTATAACTCCATTGACACAAATTAATATATACATATATGTGTGTATGTGTGTGAGAGTATGCACGTAAACACACACTCGCGCTCTCTCTCTCTCTCTCTCTCTCTCTCTCTCTCTCCCTCTCTCCCTCACACACTCACATGACCTTTATTCTGGTAACAAAATTCTGGTTGTTGTACTAACAAAAACTATAAATAAGAAAGGGGTGGCTTTGGCTATTTCTAAATGTTTTTAACTTTACGAATAACCACAGTAGGATGATTGGGGAAAATATAAGGGGCTTAGCTAACATTACTGTCAAAGCAAACAGGCAGAGGGGACAACGACGTACGTTTCTGGCAACTGACTTCATCAGCGGATATGTATCCTTCACCATTATCGTTGGTGCTGTAGTGAAGCGCTTATCGTATTGAATTATTCATAAAAACATCGAGTGGAAATGAGATTAATTGAATTAAACGATCAACTATAAATAACATCTCCTTTACAAATATAACTATAAACACGTCTTTATACAGGAAAACTGTTTCTTTTTCTCTTTCTTGATAAACTATATAATATAGACAACAGCTTACAAACGTTCCTCTGTTAAACGCACGCACTCACACATCCACTCACACAAACATACATATAAACGCGCTTCCTCCTCATACACACACACGCACACACGGAGTTTGTGTAACACAAGCCTATCTTTAATTACGAAAACACTTCACATAATACTCAATGCAATTTCACGTATTTGTAAGCAACAGTATATAAACAGACAAGTTATGTAGAGTGCAAATATGACTCATACCAGGATGGTTTAAGACGCACTTCTTGACACTTCATCTTTGTGGAGCAAAATGTAAGACAATGCAGCCTGTCAGAGCCCATCCACTCGCAGACAGCACCACTGGCATCTCCGCCGTTATGTAGACTATGTAGGACAATGCTGCCTGTCAGAGCCAACCTGTCTCCAGTTTATATAATAGATGTACTATACCACACACACACACACACACACACACACACACACACACACACACACACACACACACACACACACACACACACAGAAGCGCGGGTGTGGTTGTGTGGTAAGAAGTTTGGCTCCCAACCACATGGTTCCGAGTTCAGTTCCACAGCGTAGTACCTTGGGCAAATTTCTCATATTTGTGTTTCCGTGTTTGTTCCACCACCACCGCTTGACAACCGATATTGACGTGTTTACGTACCTGTAAGCTAGTGGTTCGGCAAAAGAGACCGATATAGTAAGTACTAGGCTTACAAAGAATATGTCCTGGGGACGATTTCTTCGACTAAAGCGGTACTCCAGCATGGCCTCAGTCAAATGACTGAAACAAAGTAGAAGAATAAAAGAATATATACATACACACATGTACACGTACACAAACACACACACACATATATACACACACATATACATGCATACATATAAATACAGAGAGAGAGAGAGAGAGAGTGTGTGTGTGTGTGTGTGTGTGTGTGTGTGTGTGTGTGTGTGTGTGTGTGTACACGTGAGTGTGTATGCGCGTGTGCTTATGTGCATAGTGCACATTCGTGTTTGTGTGCGCGCGTGCGCTTTTTCCAATGCAGATAGATTTACGACTGAGAGTGGAAATTTATCGCTGAAACAAATTTAGTTTGTCAGATATCCTCTCATTCAAAACTCTTATTTGAACACATACAAACAAATAGCTCTTATACTCCTACATTCAGTGTCTAATTCTATTTACTTAAATTAGAATAGACGAAAACGTTTTTGTTGTTTGTTTATTTTTTGTTTTCGTTTTTGTTTTTGTTTGTTTTTTCGTTGCACTTGTGGCTTCCGTAATAATTCACACCAGTAACGAAAAAAGAAAGACGATAATTTACTGGAGAAAGTTTTCATTCTGAATTGCTTTGCTTTAATCTCGAAATTCCAATGGGTTTTTTTTTTTATTAATTTTATTGGTACCTGGGAAAAAATATAGCGTATTTGCTAGTGTATCACACCTCTGTATAAAATGCATCCTAACGTAGAGAAGGAAGTTTGAGACAAATAATTATATTTAAACTTAAGTAAATAGATAATTCCTTTTCCAAAATTTTGAATATTTATGCCATACATGTATTTTGAGTAGACTACAGCCACGGGAAAAGAAAAATGTGTTTCAGGATTTCAAATAAGAAAAATCAAAAATTTTTAAAAAGCTGCATAGAAATATACATAAGTTCGGATACAGTTTGTAACGAGGCTCTGCTCTGTACCCAATCGTTCTCCTTCGTGTCCGGCGGAGCGGCGGTGACCCAGTCGGCCAAGCCCGGCGGCGACATGTCGTCGCGTCGGACTCAGTTCATCAACAAACTCACACCATCAGGGTTTCCACGACAAACTAAAGCAAAGCAGTTGCATTTTGCTTCTTAAGAAATTTCGATGTTATTGCAATGGCACACGTTGCATCATTGTAAGCTTACAAGTGTAATTCCATATTTTAAAACATGCTAAAAAGCTATCTCAATAACATGACAATATTGAAATCGAGGTTGATACTGGTCCTGATGCAGGATCAACGCTGCTAAACCCAAAGATACCGCACGTGTCTCGAGCAATAGAGTTCTCATTCACATTTACGCGCAAACCATTTCCCGTCAAACCAGCCTTTGCCTCGATATGAAACAAGGTACAGGGTCAGACATTTGAACAAACTGGAATGTATCTTTCAACACACAATTCTTCTCACAAGGTCAGTTGTATGTCATTTTATCTAGAGTTCGGAAAAAGGTTAATGTGAAAAAATTGGCTGAGAGAAACGGAAACTTTTTTTTTTTAACTGACTATTGTGCCGACAAGGAGATTCTACTTTAGAGTAAAATATAGCTTTTTAGCATGTTTCAAAATTTGGAATTACACTTTCCATTTTTGAAAGATTATATAGATTTTTTGAAGGAATAAATTTTTCAAGTAATATAAGAAGAATGAAGAAAGTGAAAAAAGGACATTCAAAAGTAAGCTGTTTTATTGCTTACACAGATATATAATAATAATAATAATATTATTATACCGCGCACCTGTTCAGACACGTCGATCACATAGTTATTATTGTAAGGCTTATAGCGTTCCATACAGCTATACCAACAAAATTACTTATTTTCGTTTTTTTAATTATAGCGGTATACTATATCATGGAAGCCTCAAACTTATATAGCTATTTTGTCTAATAGCATTCATTCATTCAATAAATATTTTTTTACATTACGTATATAGAATAAACTGTGGGTTTTGAAAACATTGAAATGAATATATATTAAATTATCATTAATGAAAATAGAGGTGAGAGACAGTGAGAGACTGTTGCAAATGAAAACGGAAAATTTCGCCTGCAACGAATTAGTATTGTTTATTAAATCTACTCTGCAGCGAATGCAACGAATATATATATTTGCGAAAAACTTTAGTTCAATAAACTTCAGAAATCGAAATTACAGGAAATTTCTTGGAAAATGAGCTTATAAAAAAATTTCCAGACGGTCAAGCTTTAACAATTGCTTTCTTTTAGTAACTGTTACATACCTAATTAATAAGCGGTTTCGAAACGCTTGTGTTAGAATGGGGGTAGCTGATGAAGGAAAATGTTCTCTATGTGGCCTGTGTGTTTTCTGTACTCTGGTTATTATTATTTTTTTTATCCACGTTTTGTTTGCAATGTCCTGTACCCAGATATGCACCTATATATACAGGTAGATGCAGGTATGCACATACTTGTACGTATATATGCATATACTCATTTATTATTTGTTTTATATATATACATATATATATACATATATATATACATATATATATACATATGTATATATCGACAGAAATGCACATCACAGCAGCTTCCTAGAAGCAAACAGGATATATCCTAATGCATATAATGCAGACATACATTTATACGTATATAACGTATCTATATAATGATTTTAATTTTCATGATTGTTACCCGTGATTATCATTATCAAAATTTTTGATTACAAACTATTTGCTTAATGTTATCATCCAGATAAGGTTTCGTCGCAAGGTGATCATAATAAGCAGCTTTTACTCTATACACATGATATGCATGCATATAATCTACAAATTTATTGCATTGAAAATCTTATTTAATCAAACGGTTTTTGCTTCAATTCGCTAAATTAAAATCTGTGAGACCCTACCATAGTTGAGAGACCCTACCATAGACCCTACCATTCGATAAGTACGCAGAACGCCCTCTTGGAATCATATTGTCAAGGTAAGTACAACTAGACAGAAGAAACTGAAAACCAAAACAAATAAAAACTTTAAGAAGATGCGACAACAAATCATTTCTTGTTTTACAATTACAATATTTATTAAGACAGCGCCGTAACAACATTTAGAAAGGTAGTTTATCTTATACAATATCAAGATTCCTTTCAACAATTAACAGCAAAAAAGCTAAAGGGACCAAATGAAAATATCTAGCGCGATATTCAAAAGTAAGAGAGCAAGTAATAGCATTTTTTCAGAAGACGAAGACTAGCACAAAATAACCCCCGTTTCCGCTGTAAGTACCCCTTTCTTTACTCCTTTCTTATTTTTCTTCTTTCTTTCTTTCTTTCTTAAATGTCAAAATATCTTATTTGTTGAATCCCGAGTAGAAGAAGATAGATGCTTGCCATTGTTTGGTTAAGTGGAAATCGGTGAACAATGAGTGGGTTCGGGTAAACACGTACACCGTACCATGCAGCAACGGCCCAGCGTTTAAAGTGAAGTTTGGAATCGAATTACATCGGCTCAGCACGAGGAAGGTGCATCGACTGATGGCCGATGTCACCTCCAATCAGTGCTGCAATGGTAATTTCTGAGAATCTAAATCCACCTAAGAAAAAAAAAAAAAAAAAAAAAAGATCTCCAGCGAAAGACACTGAGTGGATCGGGGTGATAACAGAATTTTTCAACTGGGGGGTGATTGGAGTAGTGCTGTACACAAAAGGAAAAAAGAAAAGGAACAAGAAGAAAAGGCAAACGGATTTGTTTGTGTAGCTGTTGCAGTCGTTTAAAGGCTTACAGGATATTTGCTGAGAAGAATTAAAGCAGAATCAAGTTACTATTGAAGGCAAGTTCGGTGGTGTTCATGTGTGTGAGTTCTTTATGACTTGAAAACAGCAAGTTTATTTTACAGCACCTTTTTTCAAATCAATTATTCTACCTTCTGAACAAGTTTTACTAATTTTATTGCTTTGTAAGACATTTTTTTTTTTTAAGGCAAGGAAAAAATATTCACATTAAACTCTGACGAGTAGCAAATATCTAAGTGGAAGGGCATTATTTGTATCTAGTGAAAAAGCTGCTTGTTCGCTTCCTGAAGCACTTGAAATCACACACCCATACACAAGGAGGAGAAAAAGTGGGCGGAGACAACTCAGTGATGGAGTATGGCATTTACTAAACGGATTTTCATGAGTCGATTGGTGATATGAATATTTGAGATCGAATTATCAGAGCGGAGATTAAAGGAGTTTTTTAACTTCGTCACTTGACAGATAAACTCTTATCTTTCTGCGGATCTTCGGTGGGAGAATGAGTATCTTTATGAATGCTACACAATAACGACAATGGTGATCAGATCAAGATGATAACTGGGGAACAAACGGTTCTCCAAAGAAAAGTATACCAAGTTATCTCTAAGGAAAAATTGAATTTTTCCCGTTCTATTTATTAATGTTTCCTAATTTAGGCACAAGGCCAGAAATTCTGATGAGAGGAGATAAAGTGATACCATCAAGTACCTTAGTACTTGACTGGTTCTTTATGTTATCGACCGCGAATGAATGCAAGGCAAAAATCTAACTCGGCATGATTTGAACTCAGAACGTTAAGAAATGAAAAATCAACCTGCCACAAAACAGTCACTGACGATTATAAAAAAATATTATCGTTACAGAGACACTATGTACGATACACATTATCAATGCCAAAGAACCTAGAGACGGGTCAAAGTAAGATATCTGTCTCAGCATTGTGAAAGGGTTTTATGACAAAGTGATCTTCTCCAAAAGACATTCTATGACAAAAGTGGTGCTTCCCTTTCGGAGGTCAGACAGTGCGCCGATCTTCGGACATCATCTCGAAATATTTTAGGTCTTCGCGCCATTGCTAGATAATCGTTGACTCTACACTAGGTTCATCCATTTGACAGACATTTTTTTTTTCTTGTCCTGCTACGTTTCTCACCAGGCTAGCGCGTTTGGTGGTTGGTTCAGCCGCCGCCGCCACCACCTACCCTACCATGCAACAAATTGCATAGAGCATCGTGTTTTCAACAGCACTCACGGAGTGAATAGACGTAAGAGAGCAACTTAACATATCCGATTTACTAATCGGGAAGTCTTGTTATCGTTTCTGCCCATCCCGTTACTTAGGTTCAGGCGTACTCCGGTCAATTGGTGACCCCTTGACTCAATACAAATTTCCATTGCATGATGTAATTTGTATTCACCACCGTAGTTATACATATATGTATACGGTTGATATATTTGTAAATAACTACGTAATAAATATCAAAAATAGTATCCATATTTTTTCAGTTTGTTTTGTTTTTGTTTTTGTTTTTGTTTTTTTGCAGAGCGTAGTTTAGACCTGCGGAGAACTGGGTGATGACCCTAGTACGCTTTCGCTGCGCAACTTTACTCAACGAAAACTTTAGCAAATATATAACGTATCATTTCTCATATTGTCTGTTCTGAGTTACACTACTGCTATCACATCATCCATCAAATGTCATTTATTTAGTTATTATTTCTATGCATCGGACTGTTTCAAATATACGAAATACAGTAACTACATAACACATGCTGCAGCATTGAAATGTTAATTTACTTACGGAAAGGCAACATTTCACTCTGGAGATTACCGGGCAGAGTTAAATGAAAAACCGCATATAATAGATCTATGCGTTACAAATTTTTCCGAATGTCTCTTCATTTGCCATTTCCAGATCAGCCAGAAACAGATTCGATTCTATAAATTTTTCCACCTCACAACACAGAATAGCCAGCGAGCTTGCTATACCTATATTATATAAACTAACATATTTAAAACAGAATTACGTGTATGTTATATAACTTAACTTATCTAAAACGGAATTAATTATAACTGTCTTCTATATTCGTACCCCAGCTGATGTAGTCATCAGCCGCGTACAAACGTGGACGGCAGAATTCTGTGATGTTTCAACCAGCGATTGATATCTCACAAATTTAGCCTCCTCAGTGCCTGGATATGAAAATTGTTACTCAGGCTGATGATGGTTTTAATTAATTCTTTCTAAGATTAATTAGTTTCCAGGTACTCATTTCGGTGTCCCAGTAATTAAGACATATTTCGTTTTAATACATACATACATACACGTGCGTCAGTGTGTGTGTGTTTTGCTCTAACTATTTTCATGATTCAGTTAAAGCGAGCATTTATTATGCTGTAACGCTTTGATCTTGGATTTATTAATTATTATTTTTTTTTTTGCTTCATGATATATTCTGATATACATGTGTGTGAAGGTGTATGTATGTATGTGCATATATATATGTATATGTATAAGTGTGTGTATGTGTGCATGCATGCATCTATCTATCTATCTATCTATCTATCCATTTATCTATCTATCTGTCTACCATTCGTATCTACCTACCTACCTCTCTATCTATCTACCTATCTATCAATCTATCTATCAATCTAAAGTTCGTATCTACCTACCTATCTACCTATCTATGCCTGCCTACATGCCTGCCTTCAACTCTAAATGAAAGTTGTAAGATTACCGCTTCGGAGATTTTTAGATCTGGCAGAGCCTATTCCTCTCCAAGCCTCGCTTCAACCGATTTCTTCTTTTACTGCTTCTTCTTCTTCTTCTGGGAGTGAGAGAGAGAGAGAGAGAGAGAGTGAGGAGGGGGCGGGCAGGCATACAGACAGAAAGAGAAAGAGAGAGAAAGGGTGTAAGAAAAATTGGTCCTTGTAGAAGACTGGTGACTTTATCGATCTCGAAAGAATGAAAAACAAAATTGACTTTCACAGCATTTGAACACAGAGCGCAGAGAGCCGGAGCGAATTCTATAAGACAGTTTATCCGATGCTTTAGCGAATCGACCATTTCGTCTTTATGTATGTATGTATGTATGTATGTATGCATGTATGTATGTATGTATGCATGTATGTATGCATGCATGCATACACACACACAGACACACACACACGCACGCATACACTGGTAATACTTTCTCGCGTGCTCATGTACATACGTGGGCGCACACAAACCACATAACACACACAGTACGTATCTTAAATATCTTAATCCCAGCGAAACTTTAAACTTTACTGCTTGCTGTCTTACGTCAACAGTTATTTTACAACATATCATCACTCTTGCTCTGTCTGTCTTGGTTTACATTATATTAAAATCACATATTCTAATCTGGCAAACTTCACGCTCTAATGAAATGCTGAAATTGGACACCTTTGATTGCGTATCGTTTTTTTACAGTGTTAATTAATTGAAATTAATATTTGTTATGCAATACCCAGCGGAAAGATTGCAGAGTCTAGGAAAATTAATTAATTAATTGAAATTCAGTTCTAACATAATCCAATGTCGTTCACATTTTTTTTGAAACATGCGACTTCATTGATCTGAATGAAAAAAATCGTAACCGTTATCTACATATCCATTGTCGTCGTCGTCGCCGCCGCTGAGCGTTTTATTCGCTGTTTCTTACATTGAAGGCGAGGGTTTCTCGTTCAAGCATGTAGCTGGTTGCGAGTACCCGTCCTTGAAGGGCAGACTGAAAGGTGGAATTGCACCTAAAGTTTCCGCTGGCCGATACAGGGCTGAGTTTTCGTCGCCCTCCAATATTTAATGTGCTTTTAGCACAGCACATCTAAAATAGATCTTATCCCAGGACGAATACCGCAATAACCGTTTATTAACAGTGTATATACATTAAGTATGATACCTAGATAGCTATTT
>NC_068991.1:71795506-71796382 GCF_001194135.2 Octopus bimaculoides
TATACATACATGTATATGTATATATATATACATACATGTATATGTATATACATACATATATATGTATATACATACATATATATGTATACATATACGTATATACGCGCAGGTGTGGGTGTGTGGTATGAAGCTTGCTTACCGTCCACACTGTCCGGGTTCGGTCCCACAGCGTGGTACCTTGAGCAGGTGTCTTCTATCATAGCCCCGGGTCGTGTCCAAAGCCTTGGTAAGCGGAAACTCTGGAAGAAGCCCGTCGTGTATGCATTTGTGTGTGTGCGCGCGCGTCTGATAACCGGAATTGGTTTGTTTGTATCCCCCGTAACTTAGTGGTTTCAGCAAAAGAACTGATTGAATAAATACCAGAATTACGAATGAAAATAAGCACTGAGATCGAATTGTTCGACTAAACCCTTTATGGCGGTGTTCCTGCAAGGCCACAGTTCAATGAAAGTAAAAGATAACAGAAATATATATATATATTTCTTTATATAAACATAGAGGGGCTAAACATAGAGGGGACAAACAAGGACAAAGGGGTTAAGTCGATTAGATTGACCCAGTATGCAACTGGTACTTAATTTATCGACACCAAAAGGATGAAAGGCAAAGTCGACCATGGTGGAATGTGAACTCAGACCATAAAACAGACGAAACACTGTTAAGCATTTCACCTGGCGTGCTAACGATTCTGCCAGCTCGCCGCCTTAGAAAATATATATATCGAAGAACGAACTATAAGTTTTGAAACACCCAGTAAAATAAATAATTCGAACGAAATATTAACCGCGTTAACCCTCGACTTCTTCACCTTTCCGCCCTGAAGAACCGCCGCTGTTCTTTGGATAAGCAAATAAGAATATCACATCTCACTACGCC
>NC_068991.1:71796801-71797799 GCF_001194135.2 Octopus bimaculoides
GAATTTGAACTCAGAACATAAAGACAGACGAAATACCGCTAAGCATTTCGTCCGGCGTGTGCTAACGTTTCTTATTTCTTTACTGCCCACAAGGGGCTACACACAGAGGGGACAAACAAGGACAGACAAAGGGGTTAAGTCGATTACATCGACCCCAGTGTGTAACTGGTACTTAATTTATCGACCCCGAAAGGATGAAAGGCAAAGTCGACCTCGACGGAATTTGAACTCAGAACGTAGCGGCAGACGAAATATTGCTAAGCATTCCGCCCGGCGTGCTAACGTTTCTGTCAGCTCACCGCCTTTGTTGAATGAATATTGGCTACCAGAACCTAAGACATTCTGTATCTGATAGCATAAAAGGCGCACGGCTATAGCAGATTCACTTCAATTTCAGTGCATATGCAAGAAAAATATTTTGTGGGACGTATTAAAGCATGTAGTATAGATCCAAGCTTGCATTTAGGAATTGGTGTGATTTTTGAGACATTTATAGGTGGTGGTGAGTGCGTTTTACATTGCATGAAATGCGTTAAGTGTGAAGGCCGAATTGCAATTCATGGAGCCTTTGAAATTTTAAACAAACATTAGTATCCTTTTATTAACAATAGCATAGCCAAATGATTTAGAAATTCGCTTACTAATCATGAGGTCAAGATTTCGATCCCACTGCGTGGTATCTCTGGCAAGTTTCATTTTCTATATCCTCAGATCAGCTCGAACATAGATGTGTGAAATTAGGTAGGCGGAAACGGTGTCCACACTCATTCTACCGAAAGATTATATGCTTAAGGGTACACTTGTCTGAGGAATAATCACTCATTAGCACACTAATTCAATGAGAATGTAATTCGGTTGATCGAACAACTGAGTACGCATCTTCAAAACCGACGGAGATCCATTCTTATATATAAATTTCAAATTAATCTTCTTAATATATGTGTGTACGTATGTGTGTGTTAGTATGTATGTGTGTATATATATATATATATATATAT
>NC_068991.1:71798103-71800050 GCF_001194135.2 Octopus bimaculoides
AGAGAGAGAGAGAGAGAGAGAGAGAGAGAGAGAGAGATCTTATAATAAATATAGACTCTATATATATAAGTCATTGATTATTTCCCTTAGCAAGCATACTATTATTATATTAACGATTTCTGACATTGCCACAAGGTCGCACATTTCTAGGTGGGCGGTGGGGGAGACATAGCCGATATACTTCAGCATATTTTTGGCAAGATATTTCATCGACCTCGCAAGGGAGGAAAAGATAAAAGACGTTCTCAACCATAGTCAAGTATAGAACATAGAGACACATAGATTAAATACAAGAAGACTGTCCGATGTATTCGCTGCCACTTATGTCATTGAATTTCAGATTTACTAACAATTAGACCTTGGGCTACAACTAGTCCTCAACAGAAGCGATCCCCAACCTTTTTTGCACCACGGAGCGGGGTATTACGCGCATAACAAAACACAATTGTGCATAATATATAATTTAATTATTACATAATGCAATTGTAATTATTACATTGTATATTATGCACTTTATTTCTACTATTATTACATTGTAATATATAAATATCACTCCGGCATTCGGGCTGCTCTGGCTTTGCCTGAGTATACATTTAGTAATGTGAACGTGCATTTGCGAGCTGATTTAATGTCTGCCAACACTGACTTCACCTATGTAATTTCAGCCAATAACTCGAGCTCCTTCTATTGAGCCTGGTCGCAGTTCATTTATTTTCGTTCAGCGTCTGACAGTCGTCTTAGAGGTGCCCTGTCTCAAAAGATATCATTCGTAGCAGACGTTCTCTTGACATCGTTCACACGCGCCTGACTCGGGTTCAGAATTTACAGCCCGAGGTGTTATCTATAATCGTAAAAATTAAAAGTAATTTAAATTCAATATTTTCTTGAAACAATAAATTTCTATAGAGGTTAGGATTTAAATTGCAATCTATGAAAATGTTCCGTTCTACAATATTCTTAGAAGCGTGAAAAGTTATCCAGCAACTTGGGCTAATACGAACGAGCCTGGTAGGTGTAAAACACTAACTGGCATCTCTTGTCAAGAAAACAGCTAACAGTCAGATCGCTGATGTTTGTTGTGCACTCAGCTGTGGTTATTTGATTTATGTGATTCTGTGCGTCTGTGTGTAAAGATCAGTTGTCTTTTGCAGGGTTGCTTAATTTTTATCCTTAACTTAGAAATGGAGAAAGACATAGAGGTAGATATAGAAAAAAATAAGCCATTTGGGATTAGAAATAAAGTGGAAAAACGTGAAATTCTTCGAGCAGGCATGTGTCTTATGCGAAATCTGTGATGAACCGAGTGGCGCTGATGACCTGGAGTTGCCACTGATATATGTAACTGAGGCTTAGCGGCATTTCGTCCGTCTTTACGCTCTGAGTTCAAATTCCGCCGGGGTCGACTTTGCCTTTTAACTTTTCGGGGATCAATAAAATAAGTACTAGTTGAGCACTGAGGTCAATGTAATAGACTGGACCCTTCCCCAAAAATTTCGGGCTTTGTGCCTAGAGTAGAAAAGAATAGACTGGCCCCTCTCACCCGAAATTGCTGGCCTTGTGTCAAAATCTGAACCCTATATATAGCGTAGTCTGGTAATCGTTTCCCATTCATATTTCCTCTCCTCTACAAACCAAAAACCTACTTTAGCTTTCTTCCCAAACCATGAAGATTTATTTAATCGACTTCTATTAATAGTGCAACATTCTCTTTAGTCTCTAACCTTCTCGATAATAGCCAGAAGAATGCAAGCTAGACAATCAGACAAAAAGAAGAAAGAACAATAACAAAAAAAAAGTAATAATAAACGCATAAACAAAGAACATTTTAACGCAATGCAAGGATAATACCTCGCTTAATCCTTATTGTAATATCTTATAATCCACCCTGAAACTATCCTGAATATCCCTTTATTTCTCAAGTGTTTCTATACTTAAACACCATGCAAG
>NC_068991.1:71800629-71803118 GCF_001194135.2 Octopus bimaculoides
CCTAACCCTAGGGTTAGGGTTAGGGTTAAAGCAAATTTAAAATGAAAAAAGCAAATAAAACGAAGGTATGGAGATTAAATACGCTTTACATCGCTTAATCAGCCAAAGGAGTAAATGTAAACAACTGAATACTTGTCAGTGATTGGTTGAAATTATCGAAATAAGACAATTTTTTACATGAAATAAATTCGAATACAAAAATATTTTTCTGTTCTATAACACAAAATAGATAAGTATAAGAAGTTTGAAAGTCTTTCGGTACCAAAAACATTACGTAAAACATTAATGAAAAATGTGGCCCCCGTTTTAAAATAGATCCCAGAGATCGGTAAAATATGTACAAGGGTCGATATTAGCGACTAAAACTCATGAAGGCAATGACCTAGCATGGCCGCAGTCTAATGATTAAAACGTGCAAAAAGAATGAAAGTTTAAAAGAATTCTGCCAGTTATATGAGGAGACTGCTACACAATTTTTCAACCTGCTAAGAATAGCAGTTAAATCTTCCGTGTGTATGTGCGTGTGTGCGTGTGTATGTGCGTGTGTGTGTGTGTGTGTGTGTGTGTGTGTGTGTGCTCTATGTCCCTGTGTTTTCGCTTCACTCCTACTATAACACATAATACCATTGTTCAGTTAAATACGTACAAAAACCCAGAAAGCAGACCAATAAGATCTTTCAACCTGCCTTGAGTGGTCTGCTAAGAACCAACAATAACAGTTATTTAGTAGCCTTAAACAAGTTTCTTAGTTCTTCTGAACTGCATTCAGTTATTTCATCTTCAAAAAATTACTCAATGGAGTTAAAAGCAAGAATCGATAAATACAAATTGATTACGAGATGCTGGTGTCATTATAATGTTAAGTAAAAATGTGATGAGCTGACAGAATCGTTAGCACGATGAACGAAATGCTTAGTGGCGTCTCTTCAGCTTTTACGTTCTGAGTTCAAATTCCGCCGAGGTTGACTTTTACCTTTCATTCTTTCGGGGCCGATGAAATAAGTACTAGTTGAGCACCGGGGTCGATGTAATCGACTAGCCTCTACCCCCACCCCAAATTCCAAGCCTTGTGCCTATAATACAAAAGATTACACTGCTAAGTAAAAAGGCGGCAAGTTTGTAGAATCATTAGAGCATCGGAAGAAATGCTTTGCGGTATCTCTTCTAACTCTTTACGTTCTGAGTTCAAATATCACCGAAGTCAGCTTTGTTTTTCATCCTATCCTTCTGGGGTTGACGTCATTGACTTACGCCTCTCCTCAAAATTGCTGGCCTCGTGCCTAAATCAGAAACTATTAAAGTATTAATTATTCTGGCGATTTCGTTTGTCTGCCAACAATCGGGTACCACCGCCTGAGTCAATAAGGAAACCCAGGGTTAGTCGCTCAACTTGCTTAAAATAGCACCCATATCTTCTTCAAATCAAACCCTACCAGTTTTCTCTTCGCTCTTTTATCAAGGCAATTCACATTAGAAAATGTATTGTCTAGTCTGAATACTGACAGGGTGGTCATAATTGGAACACCTTTGATCATGCATTTGCTCGATCAGAGCCACCATGGTCCAAACAATCACAACAACAAAAGTGCCAACGCGTAATTTTCCCTACGGAATTTTATTTTTTCTATTGAATTTTCTTAGCGAAATTCCTTTCAGAGTAAGAATTCCATTGCATGACTATTGCTAAAAATGGTCCTCATTAAAATGGAAAATATTTGAAGATGTATTTATTTATTCATTTATTTATTTATTCTTAATCTAGAATAGCCAACAAGTAAACATGGAGGATAGAGTCAGGTTTCGTCATAGAAAGATCTTGCAGAGAAAGTCTATTCAAGTTTTTACTCCGTAAGAAATTCTATACGTGTTCCTTTTCCTTTTCATTTTTGTTCTTTTTCTTGAAAATAATAAACGCCGTGTGTACTTACAAAGAAGATTTGAATTAGTTAAACACTTCTCAACTTCTCACATATAATAATGTTCTTGTTCGCAAAATTACACGCATTTAAAGTACATTTTATACACAAAGAAACAGAGAAGTATTACAGAAGCAAGCATGTTTATTTTAAATCATTTCTTCAAAAAAAACACCAACCCCCACCGCCACCAACACCGCCGCCGCGGAAAAGAAAGGAGCCAGTTTCTAAAATTGAAAAATATACAGTAAGCTAGCTGTCATACTTTCACATCAGAAATAAAACCTCCATTTCGTCGTTTTTCACATTCTGTGATGTTCCAATGAAAAATCTAGTTTTAATCATAATTTTTAGATTTTCACTAAGGCGTTTGTCATTTTTTTTTCTCTCGTCTAGCAATTTATTTCCTACACAGTAACAGCTTTCGTAGAACCACAACCAAAAGATAGATGGGGGGGGGGGGGGTTCCCCTCACAGTGAAAGCAGTGTTGCCATTGACATTAACAACGGCTTCGATCGTCTTTCGCACGAAAAACTCTAAATAAAACTAGCGAATTCTCTTTGGATTCTGTC
>NC_068991.1:71803198-71804948 GCF_001194135.2 Octopus bimaculoides
CCCACCTCATTTTATCCTTTTTTGGTGCATTTCACTGTTCGGTTATGACAATCGCTTTCTTCTTTCTATATATTTCTTAAAAACATAGACTGAGCGGGGAAAAGACAAATCCCATGACTTTTGCAGGATTTCTGGGGCTATGGAGGAATGGAAGAAGTTCTCCTCAGGCTGAAAAGCTGGCTCGAATGGTTGCAATATGGTGGATTCTGTTAAAGGTACCCGAGAGTTGGGTATTGATGTTAAATTAGACAATAGAATAAATCTACTACCCAAGATCAGAAATGGTTCCTCCCATGAGTTTCCATAGTTTCTGCCATACGAATCAAATTTCACTCAAAAGAGTTTAATAGATCCGAGGTTATTGTAAAAGGCTGGAGGAACAACAAATGTACTTGCCGTTACCTCAGATTATACACACACACGCACAAACACACACAGCTAAACACACACACACACACACACACACACACACACAACACACGCACAATCACACAAACGCGTGCGCGCGAACATACACACTTTTGCAGATAATATCACACTTTATTTGTCCGTCCGAACACTTGTGCCATTCACAAGTACTCCACTAGACAGTAATTCCTCCTCTAGACATGAATAATTCCTGTGACTGAGAATTTTAAAAAATAGTCTCCAAGTCTCATTCAACAGTATCAACAAACAGTCACTAAATAAAGCAAAAAGATTTTGTCTAAGATATGTTATATATAGGCACAGGAGTGGCTGTGTGGTTAGTAGCTTGCTTACCAACCACACAGTTCTGAAGGAGCAGCATTCATAGTCTTTGCAATTGTAAGAACAATAAAAGAATCAATTACAGGCCACAGATGTTCAATGAAACATTACACACACACACACACACACACACACACACACACACACACACACACACACATATACATACATATGTACGTACACTCATGTTAAGAAGGCAATGGTCACAAAAGAGGAAAACAACACGCGAGGGACGAATCTTAAAATTTGTGTTAGTTTGAGGTTCAAAGAGAAAGGAAAGAGTTTTGACGTTTCGGACGTAGATCCTTCATCAGAAGAAAGACAGAGAAGAAAAATACGGAAGTATGAATGAGAAAATGTGGCTGGAGGAAAACGAACGAAGAAATATGGGGCCAAGTAGTTCTGTAGGGGCAGTTGGAAGGTGAGAGGATACATACAGGTGTGTATCCGCGTGTTGAGATAGTCATTAGAAGAATTGTGCAGTTGTGAGATATTTTGGGGAGTGTAAGTGTGTAAAAAAGTGTAGTGGTGTGGGATTGTGGATTTACGAGAGATTAGTGTATAATTGTGAGAGGAAGGCGTAGAGGTGAGATGGCACGGGGAGCGAGAGTGAGGAGAAAAGGGGTAGTAACGTGGTGTTTATGATACAACATTGATGAAAAAACCGGTGATGTTTTAAGAACACAAAAATCCTCAAGTACTTTTACTCTATTTCTGCCATCCTGTTCTCTTTTATTGTAGATCTCTGTGATCACCTGATCGATACACATTTCATTTATTAAACAGGCGGACCCTTCCAACTATACAGTCGCTTCAAAAGAAAATATGTTGAAACATTTACACATTTGTACTGTATCACCTGATAAATACAAATAACATCAACTCTGTATCGATAACACATTGATTATTTTCTTGAGCTACAGCCAACTTGACCCATGATCCAGATAACGTATAATATGTGTGTGTGTATATATATATATATATATATATATATATATAT
>NC_068991.1:71811066-71811795 GCF_001194135.2 Octopus bimaculoides
TATACATACATATATATATATACATACATATATATATATATACATACATATATATATACATACACGCACATGTACAAATAGATAGATAGACAGATAGATAGATAGATAGATAGATAGATAGATAGATAGATAGATAGATAGATAGATAGACAAACAGACATATCGATATATGTATTTAGTGTACATGCATATGTGTACGCGTGTGTGTGTGTACGAGCGTGCGTGCGTGCGTGCGTGCGTGCGTGCGTGTGTGTGTGTGTGTGTGCATATACACTCATACATAGTCACAAAGATATATGTATAACTGAACTCGTGTGAATGTGAAGCTAAATATCTGATTTAAGATTACGAGACTACAACAATTTCGCGTCTATTCATTTTAAACACGATATTACATGTGTGTGTGTGTTTGCATCTACGTATGCATGTGCGTGTTTCTGAGTGTGTGTGTATTTGTTTGTGCATGTGCATCTATGCGTGTGAGGTGTGTGTGTGCCCTTTCAAATTGCTTGATCACCAGAAAAATATCTTTGACGTTTTGTCCTCATCCTTTATCTGCTTTATGAAGTTTTTTTTTCCTTTTCTGTTTCTTATCTTCTCTCTCAACCACCTTATCGTATTCCAGTTTTATGCGCCCCCTTGTCTCCCATCCTGTCTGTCTGTCTAACTCTCCTCCATTTTCATATATACATACATATATATATATATATATATATATATATATATATA
>NC_068991.1:71812308-71816522 GCF_001194135.2 Octopus bimaculoides
TGTGTGTGTGTGTGAGAGATAAAATATTAAGATATTGCACTGGTATGTTTTAAAATGTTTCAACATATTTTAGTTAAAAATAAAAGTTGAAATCGTGCAATGGCGTGGCCCCCACCCTCAAAAATAAAAATTGGCCTCAAAAGTGTTTGTTTCCTATCTCCCTCTCCCTTGTTGCAGAACTAGATTTGTACACTTTAACAGAATGTCCTTTTGGCAGCGATCGTTCATAGGCGTTCAGAAGAGGAGGGGGGCAATATTTTGTATCAGGTAAAATTCAACATGCACCCTTATATAATTGTGATACTGGCCACGAGAACATGGACCTATCTATGCATTTATTTATCTTGCGCGCACGCAAACACGTGTGCTTATAACTGTCACCATATTTCTATCTCTCTCTCTCTCTCTCTTTCCCTATATATATAAATATATAAATATATATATATATCTCCATTTCAACCGAATTTCCTAATCGGTTTTGCACACGATTCAGGTGATAACGTAAGGTGGCGCTCATCAGAAGAGCATATCTGAAAAATATGGCGACAGCTCTCTGCTAGTGGAGCATAGAGTTGTCGCCATACTTTTATACTTAACATCCAATTCTTGTATGTAAAGTGAATGGTAAAATCGGTTGCAATGGATCTATAATACTAGATAATATTAAACAAATATAATATTTAACAGATATACAAATGTCCTTTTTTTCTGACTCACGGTTTCTTAGACGACTATATTTCGATAAAGGAAGGAAACTGAATACGTCTTGTCTCAGAATCGATCAAAGTACCGAGAAACGCTCGCAAAATACTGCAGAATTTATATTACCAGAACCTTAGCAGTCGGAGACCATTGCCGAATATCTTCAGATCTTTAAGGATACAACAGAATTGTCAGTCTTTCAGCAATTACTACTGCCACATCCACCTTCCTGCTACCAACCTCGGGTGCAGAGTCCTTATTTTGTCATTAGAAAGTGCCATACTATCAGCGTCTTTGAGATATTCGTTTTATCTGTCATGCATTCGACCAAATATTGTGCGCAGGGTTGTAACAAGTTTTCCACAATTGTATGAACTTTACCTGCTTTTAACAGTCAATAACCAATGCAACATGAAAACGGTAAATAGTTTTTTGCTTAGTACATCATAATGAAATTGCCGATTCCCTTTGATTCAATTCCAAAAAATATTCCCTCATACGATTTCTTTAACAGAACTCGAATTTTCTTTAAATATTTTTTTTAGTTTAGAAGGATTTAAGCTGACATTACTTCAGGGGAAATAAACATCAGAGATGATTCGCCCTACGCAAGAAGCTACCCAGAGGTTTTGCAAGCTCTTCTAAATCCATTGTAATGCTGGAAACCCTTCCATATCGTCAACAGATATCCTAGGGTCACAAGCGTTTTGCCCCTTAGCCTGTATCCTAAGGTTATTTGGGATAGGCAAGAGGTCAGCGACAGCACGAAGGTGGAAGGAGAATCTTTCCCGGTCAATGTCTCTGAGTTCCTTCCAGAACAGTGGGCGCTCGAACGCCTGGTCCTACTGTATCCATTGCCCCGGTGGGTAAGCCCTACCGCCTTCATCCAGCGATCCTCCTTTGTTGAATCACGGACCCTTTGCACTTTGAGCTCTCTCTTGCTTCTGGTATAGATGTTTTTCCTCCTCCTGGCGCTGAAGTTTTACTCTCATTGACAGACTTCTCCATCAAAATCTTTCTAGATTCAACAGCCCGCTTTGTTCAGTCGTATCACCGTTGTTGTTGTTGTTGTTGTTGTTGTTGTTGTTGGCACTCCGTCGGTTACGACGTCGAGGGTTCCAGTTGATCCGATCAACGGAACAGCTAGCTCGTGAAATTAACGTGCAAGTGGCTGAGCACTCCACAGACACGTGTACCCTTAACGTAGTTCTCGGGGAAATTCAGCGTGTCACAGTGTGACAAGGCTCACCCTTTGAATTACAGGCACAACAGAAACAGGAAGTAAGAGTGAGAGAAAGTTGTGGTGAAAGAGTACAGCAGGGTTCGCCAGGATCCCCTGCCGGAGCCTCATGGAACTTTAGGTGTTTTCGCTCAATAAACACTCACAACGCCCGGTCTGGGAATCGAAACCGTGATCCTACGACCGCGAGTCCGCTGCCCTAACCACTGGACCATTGCTCCTCCACTGTCGTATTACCAGTCCATGTGAAACCGTAAGAAACAAAAACTTCAAGATTCTTTTTCTTATATTTCATTTGTTCATCTTATTTTCATATTGTTTTTGAAGATGAATCAACTGAAGCTGAGTAACACTTCTTTCGTTCATGTTACTTGGATTCTGCTTAACAGCATTTGACTTATTGATTATTAACCTTTTATCCATTGGAGATGTACATAAAGTGCAATATATTGATTACAGAAAACTGAAATTACCCAAAACATTTATCTTCACTATGTCTGCATCGGAAATGCTACTAAATCATTTCACGGCACATTGTGCACTATTTTTTAAACAACCATTTCACATTTGTTGCTGTCTGAACTGAAAACGACTGAAAAATATTACATAATATTTGCCGGAGTTGCCGAATTTCACCAGTTCAGAAGAATGTATACAGATTTTATATTTTCACATTAGAAATAAGCACTTGATATTCAAGCAGACACTGTGAACCTTTCCCTTACAAAAGTTTCACACACACAGACACACACACACAATTTTCAGTTAACTGTGGATATAAAGGGATTCTGTTTCACGATATAATTAGATTAGATTACTACGTCGGTGATGTCGTTAGGAAATATTCCTTCGCCTGAATGACGCCGGTTAACTAAGTTAAGCAGCCCTTAATACAATTTAACACATCCAGAAACGCATTTAGCTTGCCCCTACAATTATGTCGACCCCATGGTAAACCAAGAACAAAAAGAAAGACACCTAGCGAAATAGCTGTTACGTAAATGGAGTAATAAAGAGGAAATCTCTATGTAGTCACTCGACCTGCTAGAAATAGAAGCCAAATCCTCGACAAATGACACCCTGTCGTCTTAAAACGGAGAAGGGAACATTCAACACTGTAGTTCCAAATAGGACGCCATTGATCTTCCAAGATCCTGCAAGAACCTGCGACCGTGGGACTGTCTTTGCTTATATTTTATATATTTTATATTTTATATATTTTATATTTTATATATTTTATATTTCATATATTTTATTTTATATATTATTTTAAATATTTTATATTTTTATATTTTATTTTATATATTATTTTAAATATTTTATATTTTATATATTTTATACTGTCTTTGCTTATATTTTATTCAAAACTATATTCAATGAGAAAACATATATCACAAAAAAAAAATCAAAAGTTTACAATGATTTCAACATCAATGTATTTATGTATATATTTGTATGTATATGACTACATGTTCTGCCGACATACATGTATATATAAACACGTGTAGATATGAAAAAGTAATACATAAATAACACAGGGAAACTCACTCACTCAGAAACAAGACGAAAAGTTTCAATTACCCTCCTCCAATTATAACAATGACAGGAATGTTCTGAAATACATACACCCACACTAACTGGTATAAATTTTTCGTTTTGGATTAAAAATTAAGCCTTAAATGCCAAAATTAATCGCTTGCTTTGCTTTTCCTTGACTAAATTCTAATTTTGATAAATGTTCCGATTAGAAAATTCAAATGGGCTTAGAATTATGGTAAACATAAAGAATGAAACTGGATCTTTGGTAGAGAACATTGTGTATATTAAAATTCTGCAAAAGTTTACGTTAGGTTATAATACTGCATAATGAGCCAAATTTTTCACATAATTTTTTCTTATATATTACAATATTCATATACGACAACAAACCGTACAACACAACAAACCATACCAAAAATGTGTCATTTTATTTCAATCATAGAGCCGCTGTGTACCATTAATGTAACGTAAGTCATTTAAATATTCAAATAAGGTTTTTGTTTTTTCAATGAGTATTTCTTATGACGTGCATTAAATTAGAAATACAAATACGTATATATACATTCTTATTTCTTTATTGCCCACAAGGGGCTAAACAAGGACAGACAAACTGGTACTTAATTTATCGACCCCCGAAAGGATGAAAGGCAAAGTCGACCTCGGCGGAATTTGAACTCAGAACGTAACGGCAGACGAAATACCGCTAAGCATTTCGCCCGGCGTGCTAACGTTT
>NC_068991.1:71816670-71819132 GCF_001194135.2 Octopus bimaculoides
AAATTAGAAATACAAATACGTATATATACATTCTACAAATGTTTTCCATTGTTGATGTTAAGAAGCTTGCTTACCAATAACATGGTTCCGGGTTCAGTCCCCCTGTGTGGCATCTTGGGCAAGTGTCTTTTCTACTACAGACGAAATACCGCTAAGCATTTTGCCCGGCGTGCTGACCATTCTGCCAGCTCATCGGTTTGCACTCGTAAATATTAATACAAACGTAATATCAATTTTTCATTTTTATTCGAAACAGCAGGAAAGAGTGTACACACAGTTTGTACAATACTTTAGATACATGGCTTTCGTTCGCAATAAGAACAAGGTGTCATCCCCATATATATGTATATATGTGAATGAGTGAGTGTGTGTGTGTGTATATGAGTGAGTGTGAGTGAGTGAGTGAGTGAATGAGTGTGTGAGTGTGATTGTATGTGAGTGATTGAGTATGTGTGTGAGTGAGTGAGTGTGTATGTGTGTGAGTGATTGAGTGTGATTGAGTGTGTGTGTGAGTGAGTGAGTGAGTGAGTGAGTGATTGAGTGATTGAGAGTGTGTGTATCAGTGAGAGTCTGTGTGAGTGATTGAGCGAGTGTGTGTGAGTGTGTGTGTGTGAGTGAGTGTGAGTGTGTGAGTGTGTGTGTGTGAGTGAGTGTGAGTGTATGAGTGTATGTGTGAGTGACTGAGTGAGTGAGTGACTGAGTGAAAGTGGGTTTCTATGTGTGTGTGTGTGTGTGTGTATGTGTGTGTGTGTGTGCGCGTGTGTGTCTGTGTGTGTCTGTGTGTGTTAAGTGCAATTTACTACGAAATGAAATACTGTTTCGTGAAAATCACTTGAAAATCACGTAGACGGAATAAATAAAAATCGAAAGAGGTGAAACAGAATATCAGAAATATCGTCGCAAACAATTAATGAACAATAAGAAGAAAAAAAAAGTAAATAGCTTCAGAAAAAATAATTTTAATCTTTATGTGACAAGAAATCAAATAAGCTGGATACAAAACAAATGAACCAAAACCAAGAAAGCAAGATATCAGGATAGAAGACTTACCGAATCACAAATAGAAAAATATTTAGAAAAATCAAAAGCGACATAAAAATTAACAGCAGCAAAGCCGAGCAATAAAGCCATTGTATAAAAAAGGATTAGTAAATGATACGATGTAATCTTACAGTCAACGCCCAAATAATCCGTTGTAGTGTAGGCACACGACATGAAATACGGTAGATGAGACTAGTCCATTACATGGACCCCAGTGTTTCACTGCTATTTAATTCTTCGTTCGCGAAAGGATGAAAGGCAAAGTCGATCTCGGCGAAATTTGAACTCAGAAAGTCGTGGGAGACGAAATACCGCTAAGCATTTCGCCCGGCGCACTAAAGATTCTGCCAGCTCATCACCTTAATTAAGGCCCTCATTAATACTACTTACTAGTGATAAAAAATACGAACAAGAGCACTCAGAGAGCACAAACCTCAGCCAAAGTAACACTAACGTCCGTCCTCTCAACGATTAACCAGAGATGATTTTTAAAATGAGAATATCTGAAATAAACTTGACTGCTCTCACAAACGAGAATACTAAAAGAGAACCTGACCGCTCTCAAAAGTTAAGTAAAAAAAATAGGAAAAATAATCAAGAGTCCTTGTCCAGTAGCAGATCGATCCTAAAACATAATCAGTTCGTGCCAGTCACGATGCCAACCTTCCCTGAAAGTTTCATCCGAATCCATCCAGCGGTTCTTGAGATATCTTGTCCGCGGACAAACAAACAAACACGACTGAAAACAATACCTCCGCCTTCGCAAAGGCGGAGGTAATAATACTCATAATAAAAGAAAAAGGATCAACGGACCTTCCCGAGGCGTACGCTCATAAGGCTAGTTTCACGGTTTCGGTGGTGTATATATTGCCCCTCTGGACTTTTGCCAGTTGAGTGGACTGGAGCAACGTTAATTGAAGTGTTTTACTCAAGAATACAACTCAGAGATCACCAAGAACAAAAAAATGCGTTCTAAACTAATCCCTACTTTAACGGTATTAATATAATTATTAAGAGTTACAATCTAAAAATATTGAAAAAGAGTATTATAGTAAACAAGGTTTACTATAATACTCTTTTTCAATATTTACAGTTTACAGATTTTGTCTCTTTATATATATTTTTATTTCTCATGTTTATGTTTATTCCTTGAATGATTTTAGGTATTTTCTTAGGGATCTGACCTGAAGAGTGACTGATTTGGGGAGTAAAATTATTTCCCCATTCGAATGAACTCGGATAGAATTTGCTTATGATTTTATATAGTCCTATTTCAGCCATGAAACGCGCGTAGTCTATGTACTAGCACTAACTTTTTACATTTATACTTCCATACTGTATATTATCGTATTAATTTTTACTGTCCAATTTATAAATTTGACTTTTAAATTGTTTTAAATTAATATTTCTATGATTTATAT
>NC_068991.1:71821155-71823364 GCF_001194135.2 Octopus bimaculoides
ATATATATAGGGCTGCGTGTGTGAGAGAGAGAGAGAGCGAGAATTAAGTGTAATTTACTATTTGCCCCTTCGTGTGTCTATGAAGATGTACGGTTCGGTGTTTTTCAAACATAATTTATTCACCATAAGATGATCATAGCCTTTCATAACAATGTGAACAGCAGTAACGGTTTTGTCAGAGGGAAAATAAAACGAAAACAAAACACGAAAGCACGCTCACACACACACACACACACACACGCACTATTTGTTTGCTAATTTCTTCTTTTTCTGACCAGATACGATCATTCAAAAAGAACGGAAGCAAAGCAAGTTTTCTGAACAACAACAACAACAACCACAACAGCAATAATAATAATAATAAAATGAATAATAATATTAATAATAATAAACAGGGAAATTGGTCTAAAACATAAATACATAGCGAAAGAAAATATCTTCTTTTCTCCAGACCAGAAATTAGGACTCTTTTAGTTTGCTCTAATTTCTTTAATATATGTTATCTATTTTATTTTATTTTATTTTATTTGCTTTTATGGTTTTCTTCTTTAACCGGCAACAACTTGCTTGCGATTTTAATGAAGTAGACAACTTGAAGAACCAGGAACTGAGTCGAGCTAATTTCAAACGAGTGCTGATATATGTTCACCAACCGTTTCAGATCGGTTTGGCAGAGGGGTGAGTAGAAGTGGTAGGGAATGGGTGAAGAGGTGAAGTGTAAAATTAAAAGACAAAGTACAAAAAGAAAAAAAGAAATATGTGAAAATAAGCGAAAAAACAATGACTACAAGAGTGTGAGAGAGAAGAAGAATGCGTGAGGGGAAGAACTGATAGACGGACAGAAACCGACACAGAAAAAAAAAAAACGGATGAAGGAAACAGTTAAAGAAGTTGAAAGATTTCCGGACTTGAAAATAATTTGTGGGGCACAAACCATAAAGAGAAACAAAACACGACCCAGATTATTTACGGTGTCATGCTATTTGTTGTTGATTTTTGCTGTCTGACCTCAGGTCACAGAACTAAGGCCAAAGGTGGTCCAGCCGTTATCTTTATGTTTTTTCTTTTCAGTTTATCTTACATTACATCATCCAGCAAAACCATTCATTTGAGGGAGAGTTTTCATTGCTATATCTAGTAGGTCGCGTGACCACGTAACAATTCCCTCCTCAAATGAGACGATTCAATACCTTTGATCAATTAGCTCTGACCTGGGGCTAAACAAAAGCTTCATAATACTCTAATGATAACGTAGGAACTTTACTGTTCCAAACAGACTGTAAAGAATTCATGAAGAAATATGAAAATGATTAAGATAAAACCAGACCACACACACTCATGGCTTGTAAATATAAGTGTGTATATATATTTTTGCATGTATATATGAAAGATAGACCACACCATGCTTTTCCTCCTTAGTTCAGCTACAAGTCTTGTAACTAAAATCTTAAAATATTTGTTACAAAAACTTTTCCTTCAAAAATCATAAATACCACAAGATATATTAATAGATCTATAAAAATTTCTTATTCAACAAGCCCATCCTTAAACAGTCTCTATTGAACACGATTCGTATTAAAATGAATCTTTCTTTCTCGACCTAACCTTCCCAGCCCTGCATGCTCTTTCGGTTGCAAACACACTTCTGAAAGAAATATTAATTAACACCAATGCAGTTTCGAAATCATATATTGGATTTACAACAAATTGCTTCAAAACACGTTACAACTAACACCTTTACACATTCCACAACTAATCCAGATATTTTGATACCACACTCGGGCTCATCACAGATTTCGTCACTCGGGCTCATCACAGATTTCGCATAAGACACATTCCAGCTCGATTTAATTCTAGCCCATTGTGGCTTTTTTTTATATATATCTAGCACACTATGTCTTTCTCCATTTCTAAGTTAAGGGTAAAAATAAGGCAACCATGCAAAACACAACTGATCTTTACACACAGACGCACAGAATAACAGCAATCAAATAATGACAGCGGAGAGCACAGCAAACATCAGCGACCTGACTGTCGCCTGTACTCTTGACAAGAGATGTCAGTTAGTCTTTTACACCTGCCAGGCTCATTTGTATCAGCCCGAGTTGCTGGATAAATTTTCCTTCCCTTATACTCGGGCTAAGCCCGAACAGCCCGTGTGCCGGATTCGCCACTGATATATATATATATATATATATATATATATATA
>NC_068991.1:71823452-71834758 GCF_001194135.2 Octopus bimaculoides
CGTCACAAAGCGTGACTAAGGGCACCTACATTGCGAGGAATAAGAGTTAAAATATTCTTCATCCTGTAAGAGCGCAACATATACATATACTGACAGGAGAGGTAACTGCCTCATGACCGTCTCTAGGGTCTCTAGGTGAAGTTGAGGGTGGCTACTTTGAGTAACCTGTTATTTCCCAGCCATAATTTAGTTGATTAAAAAAAAAACTATACCCTGTATGTATTTTCCATCGTTGTCTCGGTGTCGTGTCTGAAATTATTATCGCTCATGGTTGGACGCGACCTGATTTCTTTTTTCTCCAAATAGAAACTCCTCAGTTATGTCGCTAACACTAATTGGGAAATAGAACCATGCTAATTTCCTGTTCCCCTTTATCTAATATTTCTTTCAAAATATCATTCTTCAGTACATCTGTGGAGTCAGTTTTATTGTATGGATCAGGTACATGGACCCCTGACACAAGCACTTGATGAAAAAAAAAAAAAGACTTGATGGTGCATACGCTAAGCTGGTGTCGGCGTGTTACAAATAAAAGTTTATATGCAAACTTGCCCAAGATTACAACTACAATTACTCTAAGGAGGTTACGAATTACAGGACATTACAGGAGAAGTAAACGAAGTTATACACAAGTTACTACTGTGGGAACCAACTCGTGAGAGAAGCAGTAGACGTAGACCTGCTCGAACATTCATCAGTCAATTCTCAGACGATACAAATCTCAGTAAGGAGCAGACGACAGGAGCAATGGAAAATCATGAATTGTGGAGAGATGTTGTCAGGAATGTTCGACCGTGGTCGTAAAGAAAATATTTCTTTCTATTATGGACGCAAAACCTGAAATTTGTGAGGAGGATGTTACTCGAGTACATCGACCACAGTGTTCGATCCCGGAAGGATGAAAGGCAAACTCGACCTTCGTGTCATTGTATTGTGTTGCATTTGTCACCCACCACAGCTTGACAGCCGGTACTGGTTTGCTTATGTCCCCGTAACCTAGCACTTCGGCAAAATAGACAGATAGAATAAGTACCAGATATGCAAATAAAAGTAAGTGCTGGAGTCGATTTGCTCGACTAAACCTTTGAAGACGGTGCCCCAGCATGGCCGCAGTTCAGTGACTGAAACAAATAGAAGATAATGACCATTTTTCTCCTCCACCCTACACACACCTTTCTTCCTATGTATTGTGCATTTATGCATGTGGGGACGTTCGAGTGGTCGGAGATGGGACCTGGTTGCGTCCCAAAAAAATTCTACTGCATGACAGATGCTGACTTCATCTTTATCAGACATGTCCTCATCAGTTTGAAGGGACTTCCCCACTGAAAAAAAAATAGGGTATGGGAAGGAAAAAACAAAAACAAGAGAAAACATTTAAACAATCTGTGTTCGAGTGTTACGCTTTAAACAGACTTAACCATGGAACGAAATCAAAAAACATTTATCGAAACGTTTAACATAATGAAACAATGTTATGCAGCAGAACAGAACGAAGAGAAAAATTATGAAACGTGGAATTTCCTCGGATCTCGCTAGGATAAATCATTTCTTAAAATCCTAATATATCCTCCCTGGGGAAAATATGTTCCTCTTAAGTCAATCAGACTCAACAGCCTGTAAACCAACACATAAGAGACTTCCTTCCCAAGAGAAACTCACACAGTCTTTGGTTTCATGACAGGAGTTTGTTAAAATGTAATATGATTCTTTCAACCCTTTATGATAGTCAATAATGTCAGCATCTTAAGGCGGTGAGCTGGCAGAAACGTTAGCACGCCGGGCGAAATGCTTAGCGGTATTTCGTCTGCCGTTACGTTCTGAGTTCAAATTCCGTCGAGGTCGACTTTGCCTTTCATCCTTTCGGGGTCGATAAATTAAGTACCAGTTACGCACTGGGGTCGATGTAATCGACTTAATCCCTTTGTCTGTACTTGTTTGTCCCCTCTATGTTTAGCCCCTTGTGGGCAATAAAGAAATAAGAAACGTTAGCACGCTGGGCGAAATTCTTAGCGGTATTTCGTCTGTCTTTACGTTCTGAGTTCAAATTCCACTAAGGTCGACTTTGCCTTTCATCCTTTCGGGGTCGATAAATTTAGTGCCAGTTGCGTACTGGGGTCGATCTAATCGACTGGCCCCCTTCCCAAAAATTTCGGGCCTTGTGCCTAGAGTATAAAAGAATAACCTCGGCATCGTATCACATTTTGGGTTAAGCTTGTCATAACCACTGAAATATTAATTCAATCAGTTTGGCGGAACTAATTGCCTAAATGGCGGCGAATTGTTCCAGCTCTCTGAGTTCAAATCCAGCCGAGATCAGCTTCACCTAATACATTCTAGGTATTCTTACTCCAGCTCTTCCTCCTCTTTTTCTACTTCCTCATCTTCGTCTTGTTATTCATTTTCCTTTCCTTTTCCTCATCTTCTTTCTAACAATTGGCTGCAGCTGACAAGATAATGATGAAGTCATCGTTAATGATGGTGATGATGATGATGATGATGACGACGACGACGACGACGATAATGATGAGAAATGAAATAAATAAACAGAACAAATAAATAAAATCAATAAATAAAATGAATAAATTCTTCGAAAGAAAGCAACGGGCAAACACCTTCCTATATCCCCACGAAAATTCCATGACAAGCACAATGAGGGTTGTTTGTTGGTATAATGGCAGAAGGAAGGAAGTAAGTAAGGAAGTTGCCTATAAAGCGGGTTCGTTAGCATGGTGAGTCATGTATGCGATACAGTTATGATTTTCAATGAAACCTTTTTTCATTTTCTTTTCGTCCCTCCTGTTGGATATTTTACATTGTAGACAACAGCCTGTAAAGGGATGTATTCTAATAGTCTACTTATCTTCGACAAATTACGTGAAGTCTTCTTTTCAGTTCTAACCTTACAACAAAGAATTACAGAACGTTTTTATGTTCAGACCCTTCTGGATAAAGCCTTCATTCTTCCGCTCACCCGAACGAAACGAAGAATTCACCAAGACCAAAGGCAACATGATTCTAAATTCTAAAACGACCAACTTTATTCGGATAATTGATTTCTGATATTTACCACATATCTAAGATCCTTCTAAACAGAAAATCAATAATCACATATTCTAGTTCTTGTTGTTTAGCTCTCCAGTCATGTTCGACCGAGCATACCTATTACCACAGGCGTTCCAGCCGTAATCATCCAGTCAAACTTTCTGGTGTAATGTAATTGAGACTGCGTTATTGAACATGGCCTTTCTATTTGGTTGTTATGGCTAGAAGTCGAGTGACCACACAAAGATTCGTTATGCATGCCAGTTTTACCTAAGCGAAGAGATGGATCAGGCCTGATCTGGGGCCACAAAGCAACAGCAGCAGCAACAACAACAACAACAACAACAATGGGTAATTAGGACTGTCCTGAATCTTCACACCAACAGCAACAACCGTAATCAATCAGATATAATTCTAGGGTTACTGGACAACAACTGTGGTCTGTCAGGGATGGCCTGGGGTTGCACAGGGTTACAACAGCAACATTAATCATTACAAAAGCCAGAGAACTACTTAATTTAACAAATGGAAATGTTTCAAATCGGTGACAAATAAGACAATATTGATTGATGTATTGATATGGCGATAGATTCTAAAGAGATCCGGTTCCTGACTGGATTGGAACCGTTTCTTATTCAACATCAAAGTCCCTCTTTCTTTGAAAAAGCAGTTAGCAACAATGACTTCTTAATTTTCTTTCCCTTACATTCACAAATATCCAACAACTAATCATTCTGATGATGATGATGGTGATGATGATGATGGTGATGATGATGATGATCGTGATCATCATCATCATCATCATCATCATCATCATCATCATGGCTGAGTTTTGCGAATCAAGATTTATGACGGATTCTGTGCACGTAGGCCGCAGGTTTGCTGGTGCTGACAAGGTCTTTACTGGTCAGGTAGGCCTGGTCGGCAATGGCTGCACATGACATTCTATTTCAGGGTTCGGTGACGCTGTGTCACGGTTCTTCATCAATCTCTTTTTGTCCTCGAGCTCAGCCCTGTGAGCGTTCTCAAAGTAGGAAATAGGCGATTGGAGGCCACAGTAGAACACTGTAGTTAATGTGAGGAAGTCCCCAAGGGATTTTTTCACAGTACCTGCACAAGGTTGTGCTGTGTAATGAACTCTCCAATGGACACCATGACAAAGGGTCACCAAAGAAAAGGTACAGACAACAACAGCAACAAATCCCCACCATACTCCCCCAAAATGATTATTCAGGAATATTAAGTGACTTGCCAACGATAAAGAGAAACATTTAATCCTTGAAAACTAAAACGAACACTGCATATTTATTTTTAGACATTATTTGCAACAAGCATCTTTTAATGCCATTTTTTAATGAACTGGACAGAGGAAAAAGGAGACACGAAACATAGACATCTTATTCTTAGATATAGTTGTAGGAATAAGGAACAACATATATAATACCTCAGTATACATATAAAAAAGCATAAACAAATGCCTATATATATAAGGATATAGTGAATGTTCTCTTAAATACAAAATATCTGTAGTGAAATCTCTTCTTAGAGGGGTTTTGAAATTTTCATCTCCTGGAGGAACTTAAATAAGGAAATCCTACGCATTAAACAAACAATAATAATTTTTTTTCAACTATAGGTACAAGGGCTGAAATTTTAGAGGAAGGGACTAGTCGATAACATCGACCCCAATGCTTGACTAATACTTCATCGACTCTGAAAGGATGAAAGGTAAAGTTGGCCCCAGCGGAATTTGAACTTAGAATGTGAAGACGGACGGAATACCTATTTCTATTTCTTTACTGCCCACAAGGGGCTATACACAGAGGGGACAAACAAAGACAGACATACGGATTAAGTCGAAATATATCGACCCCAGTGCGTAACTGGTACTTATTTAATCGACACCGAAAGGATGAAAGGCAAAGTCGACCTCGGCGGAATTTGAACTCAGAACGTAACGGCAGACGAAATACCGCTAAGCATTTCGCCCGGCGTGCTAACGATTCTGCCAGCTCGCCGCCTTAACATTAGTTTATAATCACTACCATAACAAGATTAGAAAACCAGGCTATACAACGATACAAGAACACATTCACCGATACATACACAACGGATGCAAAATCGATTAATCACACATATCGTATACTGGTTTCAAATTTTGGCACGAGGCCAGTAATTTCGGGGGTGCAGTGAAGTCGATTACATCAACTCCAATACTCAACTGGTACTTATTTTATTGACCCCTAAAAGGATGAAAGGCAATGTCGACCTCGGCAGGATTTGAACTCAGAACGTAAAGACGGACGAAATGCCACTAAGCATTTTGTCCGACGTGTTAACGATTCTGCCAATTCGCTGCCTTCACACGCATCGTATATTACAAGAACAAAATACACAAAGGGTGAAAAGCTCATAAAACAACATATGCATCACCCCTAACAATAAACTCATTATTAGAATATTTTTCAATAACATCAGAACAAAAAAAAAGGCCGCATCGACACGAAACCACACACTGGAAAATTACAGAAAATACTTCAGCAAACCAATGTCATACAAATTTCAATGCGAACGTTTAAAGTTATAAACTTCATGACTCAAACTGCTACAGTGGACACATAAGTAATGCGCTGAAACTGAAAGAAGCCCGTCGTATATATGTGTGTATGTGTATGTTTGTGTGTGTGTATGTTTGTGTGTCTGTGTTTGTCCCCCTAGCATTGCTTGAAAACCGATGCTGGTGTATTTATGTCCCCGTCACTTAGCGGTTCGGCAAAAGAGACCGATAGAATAAGTACTAGACTTACAAAGAATAAGTCCCGGGGTCGATTTGCTCGACTAAAGGCGGTGCTCCAGCATGGCCGCAGTCAAATGACTGAAACAAGTAAAAGAGTAATGCGCTATCTTATTGATTAACCACGCATTTATTACGAAGAGTCATCGCAACGCATTATAATACAGGACACGAAATAAAATCAAATTCAATAGAAAGCGCTACAATTTCATATAAATTCCAACAAAAAGTTTGAAGAATGAAAATAGAAGCTTTGCTACTAACAAAATACAAACCAAAAGTCAACACTCACATATAAATTGCACGTGAAATAAATCATGAAATCAATTATATTTTTGGATCCAGCATGGCTAATTTTATTAGTACTGTCTTGATTTTTTTTTTTTTTTTTTTTTTTTTTGTGACCTGGAGCAAAGTGCGCGAAAACATAACACACACCATCATTTCACTCTGATAATGAGACCGACAACGTCATGAAATGTTAACGAACTAATAGATTTAGGAACGTTATTGTTCCAGCGTAAAACGTAGAGGACTAACAAGGGAATATGAAAAACAAAAAATTTAACAGAAAGATTAAACTTGGATATAACTGTCTTTAGTATATAACATGTTTGGGAAAAAAAGAAAATAATGTCAACAATGTCTGCTATAAACACAATTCTCTGTGTGTGTGTGTGTGTGTGTGTGTGTGTGTGTGTGTGTGTGTGTGTGTGTGTGTGTGTGCGCGCGCATTTGTTTGTGTGACTGTGTAGTTGTCTGTCTCTATGTATGTACGTATGCATGCATGTTTCTGACATTTATGCACGTGTGTGTATGTATGTATGTATGTATGCATGTGTGTGTGTGTGAAGGGGATGCGGGTGGAGGGTGGGGGTGTATATCAACAGCTGCCAACCTTATAGGATTTCCTTTTCTTTCAGCATTCCATTTATTGTCTCGCTTCGTCTCTACTTCTTATCAAAATCATTCAGTCATCCTGTCGTCCTCTCAGACGTCTCACTTTATCCCACTTCCATCTGATTAACTGGACCCGACACAACTTCCTTATTATTGTTACAGACTTACATAAGGTCTTAAACGACAGTTTGTTTTCATTAGCATTTCAGTTGGTTCACGTGATAAGTTTTAAAAGCGACAGCAAGTTATTCAATTAAGGAGCTAGCTATCATTTCAGAAGTTCATATGACAAGATTAAGGTGACGGCTTGTTAATCACTTAGAGAACCAGCTATCATTTTAAGAGTTCACGTGACAGGATTAAGGTGACACCAAGCTAATTAATTAGGAGCTGGCCATCAATTTTAGGAGTTCAACGGACCTCATTACTAACACTGCATCCTTCTTCTGTTAACAGTAACAAACAATTGTCGTCGTCGTTGTAGTTGTTGTTGTTGCTGTTGTTGTTGTTGTTGTTGTTGTTTAACCCCAGGTCTCTTACTGAAAGACGCTCCATTTCGTCTTTGTAGCGATGTTTAATCCGGATTCTCTCTATGCCCCCTTGAGATTGGATCTGGACACGAAAAATACCTTATTATAGGCGCATTTTGGATGATATAATTCCAGATACCCCATGGTATACTACGAGTAGGCCTGAGAACAGGCACAGCACTTGCCATAAAATCATAAAAGTATTCCAGCCGGATGCTGGACTTCGAAGTAAAAAAAAAAAAAAAAAAAAAAAAAAAAAAGAGACCTTTTATGCGGTTGATCCATCGGTTAGAAATAGTAGCTAAATCTTCAGATCAAACCATCATACAGACTTCAAAAAAAGTGAGGAGGCATTATTGATATTGTCCTAGATATACTGTCTGAACTCAAAGATGCGAAGTTCGAGGATGGCAAGTCTTTGGTCTGCTAGATCAGGGATGACCTATCGGTAATCAAAAATAAATAATTATCGTTTCGGATACCAATCAAACTCTACTTTTTAGTTATTGATTTACAATGTTTTTTTTTTATTTAAAAGATCAATAAGATTTTTTTTTCTCTAAAACATTGTCTAACGACATTTTAAAACAAAATAATTAAAAAACAATTTTAAAAAAGATAAAATCTTTTACGCCAAATTAAAACGAGAGCGTGGGGGGAGATTAGTTGAATATTTATAAAGTAGAAATTCACCAGAAATCAAAGATCAGTCTCAACAGAAATATCGATTTATTTTGACTGTATAGACAAGGCGAACTGGATTTTGTATTTGGGGGAGACACAATCGATGAAATCGATCCCTGTATGTTGCTTTTGGTATTGTTGCTTAACCCCAGATGAACCCTGGTCGAGCAAACGCATAATCAAAGACATTCGAATTGTGACCACTTCTCTGAAGTGGTCTTCTAGAGGTTTCTAGCAAAACTACAATATCCAATGTATCTTTTCCTTATTTAAGACGACACGGAGTAATTTGAAGATTTTTGGGGCACAATTCCTAGCAGGCCGAGAGACCACGCCAATGGTTCCTACATTTGCTCGTTCACATCATTGTAGATGTTTCCCTTAAGCCCTCACGCTTCCTGCAAGGGCGTAACTAGACCGTGTACCACCCGGGGCAGCTCTTCAGTGTGCCGCCCCTCACCACTTCACTATCCATATACAGGCTTATACAACAAACCCCAAAAGTATCACCTTAATAAAAGCGTCACTCACAACAGATCGCCCCCTCAACCACCACCACGCCAGCGATACTACAGCCTTCTGGGATTTCTAAGGGTCGGTGCATTGTACCGATTTCATAGTGTTAAGTGAGTAACAGATATTATATTACCAACAAACTGGGTAGGAAGTTGCTTTTTCACAAGTAACACTCCTAACTGATCTCTTACCTTTCGCCGGCAGACAAGCATACAGTGGTAATGTAGCAACTGCGTTATATAGGCATGTCTTTATAATACAGGCGCTACGTACTACGTACTATAGGCATCCCCCACATTACGGAAGCATTCCTAAAAACCATGCCGTAACATGGAGTTCCGCAATGCGAAACGTATTTCTCTGTTGACTTCCATGTCGATTGATTTCAATGTAACATGGTAGCCTATGGTGAAATAAGTTTCGCGTTATGGAATTCCACGTTACGACAATATTTTCATGGACAATGCATTTCCGTAACACAGGGAAGACCATAGTTTGTTTTCATTGGTTTGGTCTTGAGGGTGGGGCTATGTTCATAGTCCCTTAGTAGGTTTCGTCTACACAATGGGACTTCGTAATCCCTCTGAGACTAATGAGATCAACACCGTTAACGTTCCTATTGAATCATTGAAAATCGTGTATACATGGAGGAAATTCCAGGGGATCGACATTCTGAGGAGGAAGGACTAGACGGAGTGGTCAGAGTGGGGAAGATGGACACGGACAAGTGATCGCGAACGCCTGGGTGGAGGTAGCACCGGACTACAATAATGGTAGAAAAGACAGAGAGACGGGAAAACAGCACCGGTCGTGAGCAGGGGTCGGGGTACCAAAGTTATTTCACATAGTAAATGGTTATAAGTGGAGGCACGTCGTTCAGTGGTTAGAGTGTTGGACTCATGAGCGCAAGATTGTGGTTTTGATTCTTGGACGTGTTGTCTTCTTGAGCTAAACATTTCGTTTCACGTTTCCTCCAGTCCACTCAGCTAGCAAAAATGAGTAATCCTATGACAGACCGCCGTCCCGTCCAGGTGGAAGAATATATATGCCATGAAAGTAGGAAACCGGCCCTATGAGTCTATGACTCGAGAAGAAATTTTACTTTACTAGATGGTTATATTGGTGCTACATAGAGTAATTATAAAGTCTCTTGGCATTAGAGACTGCTGCATTTCAGATTTAACATGGTACTGATACGCATACATCTAATATAATAAATGCGAAAGTCAATGTGTCAGTGTGTCACACTTTTTCAACTTTACTCCTAGAGGCCGTAGACCAACATATACCATTTTGGAATCAGGCCGACTCTGTGAGTAAATTTAAAAACATTCCAGGCCGAATCTGGACCCACAATCCTGAAATATTGAATTCCCAAATTTTCATTTCTGCGATTGTTTGCGGCGATTTTTTTTTTACGTGATTTTTTGCAACGAATTTTTTTGTACGGGGAATAATCGAAATTAATTGCGAAATCCAGGGATTATTTTGGCAATTTTTTACATGATTTTTTGCGAGGAATATGATCACCATTGGAATATGACTCTGGAGGAAGCAATTGCAACAAATTCTCCAAAACAAGTCAGAGATCTGTTTGCAGATCTTACCATTCAGGGTCAGTAGCTTCAAAGCTATATACTAGCTTAAAAGCCGCCCGATGGGGCGGCTTTGAGCTAGTAAGACATACATAACACATATAAATGGCAGAATACAGATGATATTTACAACAAAGATATAATGTTTGTGGTTATCGAAAGAAAAGCAAGTGAACAATCAGTCGAGTGACCTTTTAGATACATTTTTTTTAAATGTGTAAACAGGAGAAATTGGATTAAGCAAACACGCTTTATTGCATAGTGTTACAACTGTTCCATCTTCCCCTTACCAGCACATAAATGCCGAAATATTATATAAAAAATACACCAAATTCATTACATTACATCAGTATTGGTTTTTTTTATATCTATATATACTCAAGGGATATTTGTGGATTTCCGAATGTATCTTCAGTAATACGACCGGTTTTCATTGTAAAATTGCACCTGGTAGCCGATACCCGTGGACGAGCTTCATAAGGCAAACTAGACAGTTCATACCCAAATTGAATTGATGAGTGTGTGTGTATGTGTGTGTGAGAGAGAGAGAGAGACAGAGAGAGAGACACACACACACACACAGAGGCAGACTGAATCGACCAGGCTATCGGATGATGTAATACACTGCTGGTCACAATGCGCTTCCTCGCACTGATTTCGAATGATGCCACCCGCTAGCTAGGTGGGTAGGCCAACATTCCCCCTGAACAGAACGCCAGTCAGTCGTAGGTTTACTTACTCATTTAGGATCCTGACAAATTTCTTCCAGCCAACTGAAATTGTTCAAATTTAATTTTCGCCAGATTATTTTCATAAAATGTTCAACACCAGCGATTTTCGTCACCGACATGCAGAGAACTACGTCAGAAATACATTTTGGAAAATAACCTGGAGAAAACTCGGAAAACCTCAAATGCTTGGAAGAAATGTAACGAGATCCTCAATTTATAACTGACTGGACTAAAGCAACGTAAAATGAAATGTTTAACCCAAGAACCCAAAGGACCGCCCGGTCTGGGAATCGAAACCACGATATTACGATCGCGAGTGCAACCACCCTAACCGCTAGACAATGCGCCTTACGGAAATTGTCAAGTAAGATTTTCAGGAACATAACGCTTACCCTACAGCAGGGATCCACACACACGCACGCACACGCACACACACACACACACACACACACACACACACACATACATTCACACACACACACACAGAGGATCTATTCCATCTCAATCAATC
>NC_068991.1:71835362-71836362 GCF_001194135.2 Octopus bimaculoides
CTCTCTCTCTCTCTCTCTCTCTCTCTCTCTCTCTCTCTCTCTCTCTCTCTCTCGCCCTCCTTGGAACCAGCCTACGTTGGCGACCGTTATTTCAATTACTGAGACACAACGAGTGCCCCAATGTAGTCTTTCGATTTGCTAGGAATGACAACTAAATACTCCTTCAAATCACAGCCAGCAATTTTTCAAACATCGGATTAATATAATTCCCGTACTACTTAAGACGAGTGGACCCGACGCGCGCACCCGCGCTAGTCAGTGGCACTCGTGATAAAAAAATTTTAAAAACCCTCCACACGTATAAAGATGTGAAAACTTTAAATCGGATAGATGGGGCACGGAATTTTTATCCACCCATCCATCTATCTATCTATCTATCTATCTACCTACTTATCTATCTATCTATCTATCTATCTATCTAATAAAACAAATTTTGTATTTGGAATAAGACGTTACCCAAAAGTAGTCATAAAGAAAAAGTGAAAATAATAAAATGAAATGTTATTCAAAAGTGAACCAGTCTGAAAGAGGTTTTAGAATGTTCTGCAAACATTCATCCCCGGTCTTCCAATATTCTTCCTTCCAAAGAAACTCAGTTGAACGTTACTGGAAAAATACAAAACGCAGATTCAATAGTACGATGGGAGTACACAAAATCTCTCCCCCACCCCCAATCCGATTTACGGCGCAGGAGTGGCTGTGTGGTAAGTAGCTTGCTTACCAACCACATGGTTCTGGGTTCAGTCCCACTGCGTGGCACCTTGGGCAAGTGTCTTCTACTATAGCCTCAGGCAGACCAAAGCCTTGTGAGTGGATTTGGTAGACGGAAACTGAAAAGAAGCCCGTCGTATATATGAATATATATATATATGTGTGTGTGTGTGTTTGTCCCCGCAACATCGCTTGATGACCGATGCTGGTGTGTTTACGTCCCCGTAACTTAGCTGTTCGGCAAAGAGACCGATTGAATAAGTACTAGGCTTACAAAGAACTTGGGACT
>NC_068991.1:71838489-71841462 GCF_001194135.2 Octopus bimaculoides
CGACTCCCGGACCGGGCGTTGTGAGTGTTTATTGAGCGAAAACACCTAAAGTTCCACGAGGCTCCGTCGGGGTGGGGTAGGGGAGAACCCTGCTGTACTCTTTCACCACAACTTTCTCTCACTCTTTCTTCCTGTTTCTCTTGTACCTATAATTCAAAGGAGCCAGCCTTGTCACACTCTGTGTCACGCTGAATCTCCCCGAGAACTCCGTCAAGGCTACACGTATCTGCGGAGTGCTCAGCCACTTGCACGTTAATTCCACGAGCAGGCTGTTCCGCTGATCGGATCAACTGGGACCGTCGTCGTCGTAACCGACGGAGTGCCACATATATAAACAAACACTCACACATGCACATACAACTATATATACACACAGTTGGTCTGCTCCAAGTTTTGTTTTCATTTTGCCCCTTCCCCCATCCGAACCGAAACCTTATTTTTGGTAGTTTCTGTTCCAAGCTTGTAAAACAACACATCCTAACGGCTGAGATGGAAGTTCCTTGTTTTGGTAAGTGTTGTTTTACTTCTGCCGTTTTCTTGTTTTTGCTCTACTTTGATTTGTTTTCGTTTTTTTCTTTTTTACTCTTTTCCATCCATTATTGCTCGTGGTTGATATGTTATTTTTTATTTGAAAATTAGAATTTACCTGCCTTCGCATCCATTTATAATTGGGATAGAAACAGAGTGAAAAAAAAAACATAGACAGACAGAGGGTAAGTAATAGAAACAAAATAATAAAAGCTGGTGGTGTTGTTAGTGTATAGACCCCAAATCAGTCCTGGCTGGGCAGGGCTCAAGGACCTACCAGCAGTGACCAGTCTATTATTTAAAAAAGAAAATTGTTCAGACAAATCGAGCGTAAAATAAACGGCTACATTCTCCAATATATCCTTCTTTTGTCTTTATAAGCAGCAGAGGGAGATTTGAAAGCATTTGACAGCTATTTCTAGCAGGGCGAACGACCACGAAAATACAATTTCAGTCATGAATCAATCATATTTCCAGCCGACTAGAGAGCCTCGAAGTGGTCGCTCGGCCTGCTAGAAACAGCAGCTCAAAACTCCTTAATCAATGTCACCCTCGGCAATCTTTCGGTATTTGTACAATTTACGTCGTTTTTAAATCAGGTGTTTTATCTCAGCTTCGACGCTTTCGTTCGTAGGCCTGCTGGACCAGAACTGACCTGGGGCTATGCAGCATCACAGCCAATTCGGATGATCATTGCTGGTAAATAGAATAATTTCTTAGACACAAGATCACAAGAGGACAGGGAACAGTCGATCGAATATAATTCTTTATTTTTATCCAGCCCGGAAGAACGAACGACTAAACAGAATCCAATCTCAGAATATTAAAAAAAATTGATAATCACTAGGCAGTTTATCCGACACATTAGGACAGACACCCAGCCACCTTTCTCTAAACAGACGATATGCTATCACGGGACAGGACAGATAGGTGGGTGCTTGTGTACGAGTGTAAATGTATTTTTGTCTGGAGTTTTGTTTTGTTTTCTAGCGGAAAAAGACGTGAGACGAAAACAATTCATGGTAAATTTTTTTTTGTGAAAAGTGTAGGGGTGAGGTGGTAGAAATTTACCCAATTTATTTGGAAAACTAGGTAAATCGTTGAATAAAATAGACAAAAACCGTAACCCTAAAGAAAACCAGAGATGACCAACGTACATAGAAGAAAAAATAATAAAAGTTTGTTAACGTGTTCTTCGAAAGATTAACAAAACAAAGAGGTTACTGTCCGAAACTCATATCTCTCTCTCTCTCTCTCTCTCATTCACTCTCTCTCTCTCTCTCTCGCCCTCATCTCACACAGCACACAAACTTATTTCAAAATAAAACGAATGAATAACTTCGCAGACTTCGAGTACTACAAATTATTGGCCTTCACGTCCAATTATAACTGAGATATTGAGACAGAGAAAATGAGAGAGGAGGCAGACAGACAGGGGAAGAGAGACAGACAGACAGATAGACACAGAAAAAAAAATTTGAGAAACGTACGCAGAAAGCAAGGATAACAGAAGAAATACAAGAAAACCACGGTGAATGGGGAGATTCCTGAGTGGTGGTCTCTATAGCGATAAGAATCAATTCTGTCAATAAACGGTATTTTAGCGAGCGGCAGGGGGCCTCCCCCAATGTCTTGCCCTTGTGGTAAAGAAAGGATATTTAACGTTCTCAGGGCAGCAGCGCGAACCTTCGTCCGAGAAGGTTCGGAGGAGGAACTGAAATGTGGGAGTTAACTTAGGAAAAGAGTGTGTTAGAGAAAGATGGAGAGGGTGAGAGAAAGCGTGAGGCTGAAGCGGGAGGAGGAGGGAGGGAGATGCGGAGGAGTAGAGAGAGAGAGAGACAGAGACAGAGAGGGAGTAGAATACTAACGTGTTCCTATGTGTGTGTGCGTGTGTGTGACGTATGTGTAAGTGACTTGTGTATGCTGTACAGTATATGTGCACGTGTGTGCGTATATGTGTGTGTGGAATAGTGAGCGGTGAGAGACAAGAGTGAGGTGTGTGTGTGTGTGTGAGTGTATAAGTGTGTGAAACGAGACAAACATTCGTGAAATGAGGAGAGGGTTAGCCTTGATAGCCAGTGGTCCTCCTCTTACTCTATCCTTCTCTGCTTCAGCTTCTGTGTTCAAAGAAGACGAAACAAAAGCCACTTTATACTCTGTAATTGTGTAACAGTACACACGCACACACTCATCCATATATATATAAATATATATATATATATATATATATATATATACACACACACACACACGTACGTTGTCAGTTGTTTCACGGGAATCTATTTACATACCCACGTGTCTTTCCAGACTAGTTTCATTGATGTCTACATACATCGGACCATTCGGGTATGTAAACAAAACACCTTTTCTATTACATATATAAATGTCTGCGCGCGTATTTTATGTTTGTGTGTGTGTGTGCACTCATATAGATGTGTATATATA
>NC_068991.1:71842576-71844121 GCF_001194135.2 Octopus bimaculoides
ATATATATATATATATATATATATATATATATGTAATGCATGTATATGTATAAAGGCTTATATATATATATATTGGTTTGTTCACGTTCCCGTAACTTGGTGGTTCGGCAAAAGAGACCGATAGAATAAGTACTAAGCTTACAAAGAATAAGTCCTGGTGCTCCAGCATGGCTGCAGTCAAATTATAGAAACAAGTAAACGAATAAAAGAATATATATAAAGATAGGGGGAGGGGATATATATTTTTATGTATATATTGATATTTGTGTGCGTGTATGTATGTATAGTTAATGTCAATTTTACAATTGTATTTAGACGCAAGGCCATAATAGAGAGTGTCAAAGTATAGAGTTTGTGTGAAGTCCATATATTTGTAATCCTTCCACTGTCCGATTTAACACTACGGCCTGGCCCCTTGTGTGTCTTTGGCGATTCCCCGAAAAACGTTTATGGGTGAAAGGTGCAAAAGTGTGGCGGGGAGATGAGGGAATTTTTTTTTTTTTTTTTTTTTTTGCCCGTTTTCCTATGCCTTGGCGTATGGGACTCTGGGATAACTATTCCAAAAGCTCCGCCGCCCGAGGTTGCCGGACTTCCTCTTCTGACAAAGAAATAATAATAATCCTTTCTACTGAAGGCACAAGGCCTTGAAATTTTGGGGGAGGGGACTAGTTGATTACAACAACCTTTATCGACCCCGAATGGATGAATGGCAAAGTCGACTTCCAGGGAATTTGAACTCAGAACGTAAAGACGGACGAAATACCGTTAAACATTTTGCCCGACGTGTTAACGATTCTGTCAGTTGATGATCTTTTTTACTATAGGCACAAGGCCTGAAATTTTGGCCGAGGGGGATAGTCGATTACATCGACCGCAGTGTTTCACTGGTACTTACTTCAACGACTCTGAAAGGATGAAAGTCAAAGTTGACCTCGGCGGATTTTGAACTCAGAACACGAAGACTGGCAAAATACCGCTTAACATTTTGCCGGGGTCCTAACGATTCTACCAGCTCGCCACCTTAATAATAATAATACCAATAATCCTTTAAACTAAAGGCACAAGGCCTTAAATTTTATAGGAGGGGACTAGTCCATCTACCCCAGTGTTTCACTGGTACTTAATTTATCGACCTCAGAAGGATGGAAGGCAAAGTCGACTTCGGCGGAATTTGAACTCAGAGCGTAAAGATGGAGATGCAGCGAAAGTAAAGAATAGGCACACCCGGTGTTTAGGATTAGGGGTTTTGTTACGCCGAAAACGGGTGGTGTACGTATTTTTTACCTCTGCCGGAAATGTCGCTAAGCATGTTGTCCGGCGTGTTAATTAATGGTTCCCGATACCTTGGACAGGTGTCTTCTACTATAGCCCCGGATTGACCAATGCCTTAGTGAATTTGCTCGACGAAAACTATGGAAGCCCGTCATGTGTGTGTGTGTGTGTGTGTGTGTGCGCGCGCGCTTGTTCCCCTTCCATTACTTGACAGCCAGTGTTGGTTTGTTTACGTCCATGTAGCATAGCCGTTCGGCAAAAAAAAAAAAACGC
>NC_068991.1:71844876-71845566 GCF_001194135.2 Octopus bimaculoides
AATGTATGTATTTGTGTGTTTGTGTTTGGCCCCACTTGACAACCGATGCTGGTGTGTTTACGTCCCTGTAACTTAGCGGTTCGGCAAAAGAGACCGATACAATAAATACTAGGTTGACAAAGTATGCCCTTGGGTCGATTTGCTCGACTAAAGGCGGTGCTCCAGCATGGCCGCAATCAAATGACAAAAGTAAAGCATGAATATATATGCACACACACACACACATTCACTCATATAGGCTCAGGCATGGCTGTGTGACTTCCCAACTCCGTGGTTTCGAGTTCAATCCCACTGAACACCACCTTGAGCAAGTGTCTTCTACTGTAGCCTCGGGCCGACCAAAGCCTTGTGAAAGGATTTCGAAGGCGGAAACTGAAAGAAGTCCCTCATATCTTTGTTTGTGTGTGTTTCATCATCGCTTGACAACTAGTGTTGGTGTGTTTACGTCCTCGCAACTTAGCAGTTCGGCAAAAGAGAAACCTATAAAAAATAAGTACTGGGGTCAATTCATCCGTCTAAAAACTCTTCAAGGCGGTGCTGCAACATGGCCACAGTCTAATGACTATAACTTGTTGTTGTTGGCACTCCGTCGCTTACGACGACGAGGGTTCCAGTTGATCCGATCAGCGGAACAGCCTGCTCGTGAAATTAACGTGCAAGTGGCTGAGCACTCCACAGACACGTGTACCC
>NC_068991.1:71845576-71848980 GCF_001194135.2 Octopus bimaculoides
TGTGGTGAAAGAGTACAGCAGGGTTCGCCACCCAACCCCGCCGGAGCCTTGTGGAACTTTGGGTGTTTTCGCTCAATAAACACTCACAACGCCCGGTCTGGGAATCGAAACCGCGATCCTATGGCCGCGAGTCCGCTGCCCTAACCACTGGGCCATTGCGCCTCCACTAATGACTACAACAAACAAAAGATAAAAGACAGCTACGCGCGCGCACATGCGTTCTATGACACAACTATGTTATGCAAAGGGCACTGCTATTAAGTCAGCTGTTTAGAAATCTGACAAGAACTGCATACAGGCAATGCATGTTGTTTAGCTGACACAGGACAGGGGCAGCACTTGTAGGGGATACTTAAGATCAATAACATTCTATCCGTGCCCACGCTGTCCTTTTAAGGCACGATGAGGTGATTTCCGCGATATTTGGCTACTACTTCTGGTGTGTGTGTGTACACACATGCACATATACAAACACATACATATATGTGCATAAACACACACTATATATATATACACACTCACAAACATATGTATATGTGTATATATAAGTATATACGCATAAATGTGTGTGTGTCTGTGTGTGTAAGTATTGCGTTTCACCCTCTGACCGAGAACTGAAGGAGTTGGTGACCTGTGTTTTCCGTTCGTCTGAGTGTTTAGTATATGTCTGTATGTTATTTTATAATACGTTTTATATATATGTGTGTGTGTGTGTGTGTGTGTGTGTGTAGGCGCAGGAGTGGCTGTGTAGTAAGTAGTTAGCTTACCAACCACATGGTTCCGGGTTCAGTCCCACTGCGTGGTATCTTGGTCAAGTGTCTTCTACTATAGCCTTTGTGAGTGGATTTGGTAGACGGAAACTGAAAGAAGCCCGTCATATATATATATAAGTGAATGGGCGTGTTTGTGTCTGTATTTGCCACCCCACGCCCTAACATCGCTTGACAACCGATGCTGGTGTGTTTACGTCCCCGTAGCTTGGCAAAAGAGACCGACAGAATAAGTACTAGGCTTACAAAGCGTAAGTTCTGGGGTCGATTTGCTCGACTAAAGGCGGTGCTCCAGCATGGCCACGGTCAAATGACTGGAAAAAATAAAAGAATATAAAGGTATGTCATATTTTCCGTTTGTTGTCTTTTTACTTAATCCTGAAAATATATACATATATATAATATATATATACACAGGGTGATTGAAAAGTGACTCTCTATTTTAAAATACTTATAAATTATTTAACTAATTCTTTTCTAAAATTCTTTGAAGTATGAGAATTTATTCTTTAATTGTATTGCTCTTGTCGTTCGTGACTGGCCGAATACCCACTTCCCCAGGCGATGGATGGGTCGTCGTGGTCCGCATTAGTCACCCCGTGACATCTTTTTGTGGGGTTGATAAAGAACTTGAAGGGCGAATATGAGAAGTTATGTCTTCTTCCATCTCCCAAGAGTTCCTGGTGGAATCAGTTGGTGCAATTCCTGGGTGACTCAAGAAGCTGGTGGCGACACCTGGAGCCCATATCGAACTTTAGATAAAACCTCATACTAAAAGCTTCTCATATCCATTTTTTTTTTTTTTTTTGTAAAAATTACAATTAATAATTAATTTGTATTTTAAAATAGGGAGTTACTTTTCAATCACCCTGTATATTTATATACACACACACAGACATACATACATACATACATACATACATACATACATACATACATGCATATGCATTTATGTACATTTGTTATGCATACCTATTTTTGCCAATTAAGTAAACTGGACTAATGTGAAATAAAGTGTCCTGCTTAAGGATATAACACGCCCCCAGGAATCGAAACCACGCCTTCACGTTCGTGAACCGAATATGCTAACCACTAAACCATGCGCTTTCACGTATCTACAAATATACGTATGTGCATCCTTCCCCCCCCCCTTCTCTCTCTGTATCATCATGATCATATTTTAACGTCCGTTTTTCGAGCTGCACCAGGTTCCAGTCTGTGTATTAGGTGTTCTTAACGTGACACCGGCACCGAGTGCTTCTTACGTGGCACAGGAATATATATATATATATATATATTTATATATATATATGTAATAATCCTTTGGACGATAACTGAAGTGGATTTAACGACATTCTGTTTGTTCCGTTTATACTTCTGTGTACTATTTTGAACATATTATTTAATGTAACGCGACGCACCTTCTTATTTCGTTAACATTCTGTGAATGTATATATATATATATATATATATATATATACACAGTAGATAGATAGATAGATAGATACATACATACATAGATATACACATACGAACACGCACACACATTTTCCTTTATGTGCTCGCTCCTCAACTTGTTAGAAATAGCAGCCATACCATACAAATCACGCTACTTTCTTTAAAATGAAATGTCGCATATTGAAACAATAAGGGGGAGGGGTAGAAAGAAAGGCACGTGGTTTGCACAGAACTGGTCATAGGCTTTGATGATCATAGACCGTTAAGTTACAGGGGCATAAACAAAATCAGCCCTATTTTTCAAGCAGCGGGGGTACAAACACACACGTATACACACGGCGGGCTTCTACATAGCATCCATCTACCAAATTTGCACACGGGACATTGGTTGGCCTGAAGCTATAATAGAAGATACTTGCTCAAAGTGCCGCGCAGCGGGACGGATCCCGAAATCCCGTCGTTGCGAAGCGAGCTTCTTAATCACATAGCCATATCTGTACCTATGTCCGGTTTAAAAGATCGTTAAGTGGAATTTGAGGGATTTTGACTGTAATTTCTTGCAGATAGAAGAGCAATAACGAAGAGACTCAATCGTTGGCATAGCTGTTACATGTAGATACGACACAGTTATGTAACTAACTCATGTAGGCAGCGGGAATACAGTGCAATTGACGAACAGACCGTTCGATGGTAGCACTAAGTCAAACTCTTCTCACGTGAAAGCTAACTGCGATAGACACTGGCGGTATAACCAGGAGGTGTCTTTCACATCTTCACTACGGGAAACTAGAGTTATTGGTTTTAAATTTCGTCACAAGGCCAGCAATTTCAGGTAGTGAGAAGAAATTGATGACATCGACCCCGAAAGGCTGAAAGGCAAAATTAAGGATCTTTTTTAAAACGGGGGCCACATTTTTCATTAATGTTTTACGTAGTGTTTTTGGTACGGAAAGACTTTCAAACTTCGTATACTTATCTATTTTGTGTTATAGAACAGAAAAATATTTTTGTATTCGAATTTATTTCATGTAAAAAATTGTCTTATTTCGACAATTTCAACCAATCACTGACGTCCATTCAGTCGATATACATTAAGTGCCGACTACATAAACAAACGATTCTTCGTTTTATTTGCTTTTTTCATTTTAAATTTGCTTTAACCCTAACCCTAACCCT
>NC_068991.1:71849609-71853117 GCF_001194135.2 Octopus bimaculoides
ACAAATGCCAAAGCAAGAGATGTATGTAACAAGCGAGAGCGTGCTTCATTTGGAGTAGGAAGCGGCCTGTGGCTCGGGTTTCTGGAAACAGCAACAATTCGCAGCAGAAAACGGCATCAGGAGCGATGCGGATTTTGAAAAGTGTTGTGATGGTTGAATCCCATCTGCTGTAGGTATGGCTTGGAGACGGATGGGATCCACCAAATAGAATTTTCCTCATAGAGCTTCTCAGTTCGTTCCACTTGCAACACAACCCCTCAAAAAAGTTGCCCATCATCGTTTTTTTTTTCTTTTCTTTTCTTTTCTTGATATTTTTCTTAAAGAATATCGAAGGAGTTTTAGGGTAAGTAGGAGCAGAAAATGAGAAATCGGGGGAAATGGAAACTAGACGGATGTAGGGTTAGGGTAAACAATAAAGAAAGGAAAGAGGACGGAGAAAAGAGTGTGTGACTGTAAGGGAAAGTGAGAGGGAGGGAGGGAGCGTAATTGGAGACTGAGAAAGATAGATTAGTATGACGACAGTGAGAATGTGTTTTGGTACAACCGGGGAAGAAAAGAAGGAAGGAAGAAAGTGTGTAACTGTGCGAGAGAGAGAGGGAGATTTGATCATGTTTGGAGACAGCATAAGGGACATGTTGAGGCAAAAAAACAAAAACTCCAGCATTTTATAGCTTGACAAATGCTTCGACAGCAAATGTGTAGCGTACATCTGTCCAAACCATGATTATCATTGAAAGAAAAAGAACAAAAAATGATAAAACGTTAGCTACATGAGGATACCATTATCACCTGTCTGATTTCACTAGCTTTGCAGCCATTGCCGTGTAAAAAAATGGTGGGGTTTATCCGCCGCACCTTGTACAGTAAAGCGAAGCAGAGAGACAGAAAGAGGAAATATTTGGTTACTGACTATTGAAGAAGATATAGTAAGAGAGAAGGGTGAACGAAATTAAGAAAACATAGTGAAAAAGAGTAAGAATATATGGTTACAGACGACTTAGGAATAAACAGTGTGTGAGAAAGAGACAGAGACAGGATGTATGCCAACGGATTATTCAGGAAGATACAGTAATATACTTAATGTTAAAAAACACTGTATTTCTGTGTATATCTCTAAAATTTGTTTGCATAATTCATTCCATATTCAGATGAACCCTGTCGTTTCCGACGGATACTGTTGTTGGCACTCCGTCGCTTACGACGTCGAGGGTTCCAGTTGATCCGACCAACGGAACAGCCTGCTCGTGAAATTAACGTGCAAGTGGCTGAGCACTCCACAGACACGTTTACCCTTAACGTAGTTCTCGGGGAGATTCAGCGTGACACAGAGTGTGACAAGACTGACCCTTTGAATTACGGGCACAACAGAAACAGGAAGTAAGAGTGAGAGAAAGTTGTGGTGAAAGAATACAGCAGGGTTCGCCACCATCCCCGCCGGATCCTCGTGGAGCTTTAGGTGTTTTCGCTCAATAAACACTCACAACGCCCGGTTTGGGAATCGAAACCGCGAGTCCGCTGCCCTAAACACTGGGCAATTGCGCCTCCTCCGACGGATACTATATTAGTTTTAAATAATCGGTCACTATATTTACAATGAACATGTATGCAACATAAAATAACATACAGACCATGACGATCTGTTAGAAATCAACGAAACAAGGTACAGGGTTGAGCAATATTAGTGAAGTTTAACCGTTTACAGAAAAAAAATCTTCCATCGGTGCTTCTTTAGCGTACCGCAACATCCGTGGTCTTTGCTGTGAAACGACCCGGTCTGGATTAGGGTTTAAGGTTAGGATTGGGTTTGGATTTAAGATTAGGGATAGGGTCAGACAATACGCTAAAGTGGCACCTTTTTGTCTTTTACTTGAAGGGTTTAGTCCAGTGGTTCTCAACGGGGGCCATTTGACCCTTGAGGATCCAAATAAGATATTGCTGTTAAGGTCTAGGTGCAATAAATTGGATATACTTCTACAGTATACAAAATATTTTCACAATTTTTTAATACAATTCTTAATAATATTTAATAATGAAAATAATGTAGAATTTTTTAATGGTTATGAGGGTCCCACCCCCTGAGTAGAATGGGAATCAAAGGGGTCCATAGGCAAAAAATATTTGAGAACCCCTGGTTTAGCCGAACAAATCGACCCTAGTACTTATTTTAAAATAAAATTTAAAAAACTTTGATAGCCTGTCGGCTCTTTTTGGGACGTAAACAAACAAACACTTGTAGTGGTGGTAGAGAGACAAAGACACACACATTCAACGGACTTCCCCATTAGTTTCCATCTGCCAAAGTCACACGCAAGTCATTAATCGATGAGATGCTAATAGTGTAAGATGCTCGCGCAAGATGCTGCGCAATGATACCGAACCCGAAACTTCGTGGTTGCAAAGCGAGCTTCTTAATCAGAAAGTCAGATCCGCGCCTATGCAATTTTTCCTTCTTTTGATTTTCACTTCCCCCACAACCCTCCGTTGTGTTCAAATTTCTTTACAATTTAAATCAACATTTTGACACTTTTATAGTGCCATAGCTGAATAATCCAAAGACTGAAATTCTGCAACTATTCCAAAAGTGGTGCTTCAAACACAAGCGTTATATATTATTTTCTTTTTTAAATATTGGTTTCAGATTTTGGCACTAGGCCAGCAATTTCGGTGAGGGGCGTGGGATAAGTCGATTACATCAACCCCAGTGCTTGACTAGTACTTATTTTATCGACCCCGAAAAGATGGACAAAGTTGACCGACCCCGGCGGAATTTGAACTCAGAACGTAAAGACAGACGCAATGCCGCTTAGCACTTTGCTCGGCGTGCTAACGATTCTACCAGCTCGCCTCAATTCCGCATAAATAATAATGATTCTTTCTACAACTGATACAAGGCCTGAAATTTTGAGGGGAGGCTGAATTCGATTACATCGATCCCAGTGCTCAACAGGTACTTATTCTGTCGACCCCGAAAGGGTAGAAAGCAAAGTCGAACTCGGCGGGATTTGAACTTAGAAAGTAACGAGTCGGGAAAAATGCTGCCAAGCATTTGTCTCCTACGCTCTAACGATTCTGCCAGCTCGCCGCCTTAACAATTCTTGGATCTTTTTTAAAACGGGGGCCACAGTTTTCATTAATGTTTTACGTAGTGTTTTTGGTACCGAAAGACTTTCAAACTTCGTATACTTATCTATTTTGTGTTATAGAACAGAAAAATATTTTTGTATTCGAATTTATTTCATGTAAAAAATTGTCTTATTTCGATAATTTCAACCAATCACTGACAAGTATTCAGTTGTTTACATTTACTCCTTTGGCTGATTAAGCGATGTAAAGCGTATTTAATCTCCATACCTTCGTTTTATTTGCTTTTTTCATTTTAAATTTGCTTTAACCCTAACCCTAACCCTAACCCTAGGGTTAGAGTTAGGGTTAATTGTTTCAGAATCGTTTGTTTATGTAGTCGGCACTTAATGTATATCGGCTGAATGGACATCAGTGATTGGTTGAA
>NC_068991.1:71853206-71863342 GCF_001194135.2 Octopus bimaculoides
TTATGGATTTCTTTTTTTTTTTAAGAAGACTAAGAGAAAAAGATGTTTTATATGACACATTCTACCAGTGTTCCAAGTTTCAAAGTGTTTCGTTAATGAAAAATGTGGCCCCCGTTTTAAAAAAGATCCCAATTCTTTGTACTACAGGCACAAGGCCTGAAATTTTGGGAGAGGGGCCTACTCGTTTACACCAACCCCAATGCTCAACTGGAACTTATTTCATCCACCATGAAAGGATGAAAAGTAAAGTCGACCTCGGTGGAATTTGAACTCAGCTAACGACAACCAAAAACACCGACAACGGCTAAATGTGTATATCGCTGATAAATATTTATCCAAAATTCCGAAATCATAGGTAGAAATATTTTCGAGTGGCTGTGTGATAAATAGCTTGCTTACCAACCACATGGTTCCGGGTTCAGTCCCACTGCTTGGCACCTTGGACAATTGTTTTCTATAGCCTCGGGCCGACCAAAGCTTTGAGTGGATTTGGTAGACGGAAACTGAAAGAAGCCCGTCATATATATATATACATATATATGTGTGTGTGTTTGTCCCCCCCCCCACCATCGCTTGATAACCGATGGTGGTGTGTTTACGTCCCGTAACTTAGCAAAAAAAACGATAGAATAAGTACTAGGCTTACAAAGAATAAGTCCTGGGGGTCGATTTGCTCGACTATAAAAGCGGTGCTCCAGCATGGCCGCAGTCAAATGACTGAAACAAGTAAAAGAGATAAAAGAGAGTCACTTAAGCGAAACTAGGTTATATTGGTACAAATTAGTGATAATCATACATTAAAGAACAAACAATTTTGTGTCTTCTCAGACTTTGAACGCGGACACCTGGAAAACCCCTAATGGCAGACCAGCTGTTGAGAACCGCTGCCCCAGATACTCTACAGGAAGAATTAATTTTGCAGTGGTACCCTTCCCGACCCAACCCTAACAGGACAGGATCCTGTTTAAATCGTTTCTGTCATTTTCAGTAATCTAACACCTTACCACGTGACTCCTTAATTCCTAATAGTTTCGTCTCTTTGATGTCTGTTTTGGGAAGAGGAACCGATTTCAAACGGGACTTGATATGTCATATTTTATGTTTTCAAATTTCTGGAATTCTGACCCAGTTATTGGTGTGATTTCGTCGAGTATGGAGGTGGGGATCGCGTATACGCACTTCGCCACTCACCTTCGATGCAGAAGCTACCCATGGCTTTGAATAAATCATGAACGTCGCGTTTCTCTTCCTTGGAAATAAATATGTCGTACTACTTTTATACTCGTGGCATTCCGTCGGTTGCGACGACGAGGGTTCCAGTTGATCCGATCAACGGAACAGCCCGCTCGTGAAATTAACGTGCAAGTGGCTGAGCACTCCACAGACACGTGTACCCTTAACGTAGTTCTCGGGAGAGATTCAGCGTGACAAGGCTGGCGCTTTGAAATACATCAGAAACAGGAAGAAAGAGTGAGAGAAAGTTGTGGCGAAAGAGTACAGCAGGGTTCGCCACACACGCAAAACACGCACGCACGTACAAACACACACACACGCACATTAAACGGGAGAAAGAAGTTATTGGGTGCATTTGTATGTGAACATATGTTATCTACATTTAGTTGCATAGGAAAATGGATGTGCCTGTATAAAGGCACTGTATAATGGAATTGCTTATATAAATGTGTGTGTGTGTACAGCCGTTTGCGTGGCCGAATGGTTACCGTGGTCGCTTTGTAATCGTGAGATTCGTGTTCGAAAGAATACACAGCATGACACACTTTGGTAAATATCGTCTACCATAGCCTCGAGTCTCAACCCTTCCGAAAGAAATTAGGTAGATGAAGAGTATGAAAGCCTTTCACTTCAGATGAAATTGTATCCCCAAATTCAATGTACAACCTTGATACACTGTCTCACGCTGATTCCGCCAAACAGTTACGTTAAGTGTGGAAACCTGACCACTTAGACACCAATTCAATGAATAGACAACGATGGACAACTCGTCGTCGAAACCGACGAAGGATCCAGTTACAACTTCGTTGTCATCGTTGTTTAGTTCCAGGCTAGTCCGATTCAGTAAACCTATGACTCGCAAACAAACCCTTCCAGCCGTGATCATCACATCTTTTAGAATATCTAGGACTACATTATCTAATGTGTTCTCCCTTTGAATATTTTGGCTGCTATTTCTAGGTGGTATCGGACGACCACATGACAGGCGCTCTCGTTATTGTATTGTGTTATGGTTGTTAACCACAATGACGAGATAGAAAGAGACAAGCTACAAACCCTCTCTTTCTCTTCTTCCTTCCCTCTCTCTTTTATTCCATCCACCCTCTCATACATATGCTCCCCCCCCCATTTCTCTCTCTCTCATACACACGCGCGCACGCTCACATCTATCAGGCAGTCAAGGCTCACATTTTTCGCATCACAATAACCATTTGTCTGCACATTGTTTTGAAAAGGTCCTCTCAGAAATATGAGACAGGAATTGATTGAGACATAAAACTTAGTAATGTATGCTAGCTTACTCACATTTCACTGTTGGTTCAAACACATGAGCCAAAGCACGCATACATACATACATACATACATACAATATATGTTTTTATGTAAAGTTTAAAAAAATATAAACAATTTAGACTTAAACTGTAATTTTTTTTTTTTACTTGTTTCAATCATTTGACTGTGGGTATGCTGGAGCACCGCCTTTAGTCGAACAAATCGACCCCAGGACTTATTCTTTATAAGCTTAGTACTTATTCTATCGTCCCTTTTGCCGAACCGCTAAGTAACGGGGATGTAAACACACTAACATCGTTTGTCAAGCGATGGTGGGGTGGGGACAAACACACACATAAATATATATATATATATATATATATATATATATATATATATACGACGGGCTTCTTTCAGTTTCCGTCTACCAAATCCACTCACAAGGCTTTGGTCGGTCCGAGGCTATAGTAGAAGATACTTGCCCAAGATACCACGCAGTGGGACTGAACCCAGAACCATGTGGTTAGGAAGCAAGCTTCTTACCGCACAGCCACGTTTGTTTTTATGTAAAGTTAGAAGATATATACAATTTAGAATTATACTGTAGAATTACTCAATAATTTTAAAAAGAGTACGGTGACGTTTCGGCTCGCTTGCCTTCGTTGGCCTGACAAGGTATTCCTCCGGTTACAACAACGAGGGCCCCAGTTGAAGGCCGAGCACTTCACAGATAATCGTACCATTATCGTGGTTCCTAGGGAGATTCAACGCGACGAACAATATGAGAAGGATGGCCCTTTTTTGTAATACAGGTACTACTCATTTTTACCAGTTGGACTGGAGCAACGTGAAATAAAAAAGAAAAAAAAAGTGTCGTGCATATAAGGACACAATGCATCTCTGGGAATGGAACTCTCGACCTTAACTCGATCGAGAACCGAATACCTTAACCACGAAGCTACGCGCCTTCACTGTTGGACTGTATGTATCTGTGTAGTTTAATAAATGAGTGACAAAAGAACAGGTGTTACGCAATCATCTTCCTTAAGCTTACGTCTGTTTGGATAGGTACTTGCCAGTGTGACATAGCTACAGCAAAGTCTGGTGTGTGTGTGTGTGTGTGTGTACATCGTATTTTAACGTGGGTATTAAAATTTGGGAAAAAGGTTTTGTAAGGGATTATGGTACTATCCATGTATAAGAAACTCCCATATCTTTTAACCTAATTTTTGACAAAAAAGGGTTCCTTTTACATGTTAAAAGACGGTATATATATATATATATATATATATATATATATATATATATATATATATATATATATATATATATATGCACACATATACACAGGTGTTGGCATTTGTGAACAATGTTTCACCCCCACCAAATATCCCTCTACAAAGCATGAAATGACGATCGTAGTTTATATACACAACGACTCTGAAATGTTTCTAAGTACATTTTCCTGACTGACATTACTAACCAGCTGGTATTTAAGACCAGACCCATGATTGAATATAGTGTTCCAAAATTTCCATCAACTGAACTTGTAAGAGTTATCTTTCTTGCTTTTTGTTTTCAGACTTTTAAGCAACCCCCCTCCTGGAGAATTTTGTCTACGAATTGCATAGATAATCTCAGATCTTTCTTTTAACCTTTTTTTTTGTTTCAGTAACTGAACTGCGGTCATGCTGGGGCACCACCTTAAAGGATTTAATCGTACAAATTGACCCTAACACTTGCTTTTAAAATAAATATTTAAAAAATTTTTTAAGCCCGTTTCTTATTCTATCCATCTGTTTTGCCGAACTGCTAGCTTACGATGACGTATAACGTACACAAAAACCAATACGGTTGTCAAGCGGGCAAACACACTAACATATACATACGGGCTTCTTTCAGTTTCCGTCTATCAAATTCACTCACAAGTCTTTGATCAGCGGGAGGCTATAGTAGAAGATACTTGCACAAGCTGCCACGCTGTGGGACTGAACCCGAAGCCATGTAGTTAGGAAACAAACTGTGCAGCTGACTCAGAAGTCCTGTAGTGGAATCGTAGTTTCTGTTTTGCTTGCATAATAAAGCTTTTATACTATTCATAAAGTTGTAGTATATTGTCAACTTAATGTGACAATCCCAATAAGGGAACACACTACTGCCGTTTAGCCCTAGGAAGCTGGACCGCTTCCTGTCGGCCTTGACACAATTACTGTGTCCTTAAGTTTGCGAGGGGGAGACAAGCTCCTCCACCCAGCCTAGCCAGCATTCAGGGACATATAAGTTTGCGAAGGCGAGACAGGCTTCTCTATCCAGCTGGCAAGCTACTTCAGGCTGATGACGAGCAAAGACTCAGAAACATGTCCCTGAATGCTGGCTAGGCTGGGTGGAGGAGCTTGTCTCCCCCTCGCAAACTTAAGGACACAGTAATTGTGTCAAGGCCGACAGGAAGCGGTCAAGCTTCCTAGGGCTAAACGGCAGTAGTGTGTTCCCTTATTGGGATTGTCACATTAAGTTGACAATATACTACAACTTTATCGCTCCACTACTGCTTAAATCTCTGAGAGATTTAGAAATATTATATTTCTAACTATTCATAATGTTTTAATTTTAATTACATAAACTGAAAAATGACCAAACCAGTACGCACGGAACGGTCACTATTTTTCGTATATATTTGATAGTAGGTAAATAGGTAAACTAGCACAGATAGAACGAAAACAATAAGAGACGGACAGTTGGACAACTTGAGAGGTTACAACAGGTAAAACAAAAATTTAAAAAGTGGCTGATAAGATGTAAGCACATACACAATTAACAGAAAAAGTTGTGCACAGTAAATTGTACGATGAAAAATGGAAAAGAAGTAAACAGACGTTTCAGGTAAACCTTTATCCAAGACAGAGTAAGGACAAGGAAAAAGAAATAATACCTGTTTAAAATAAGTGTTATTTTCGGCTACATTAGTCCAAAATATCAAATATTTATGTGTGTATATATAGTTGAAATTTATAGAAAAACTAAAGACGCCGACAGGTGTATGAACAACGAGCAGGTGTATTAATTTGACGCTCGGGGAAAAATGGAAAAGTCTTTTAAGTTTCGAGCCTACGCTCTTCAACAGAAAGGAGTAAGAGGAAATATATATATATATATATATATATATATATACGATGGGCTTCTTTCAGTTTCCGTCTACCAAATCCACTCACAAGGGTTTGGTCAGCCCGAGGCTATAGTAGAAGACACTTGCCCAAGGTGCCACGCAGTCGAACTGAACCCGGAACCATGTGGTTGAGAAAAGCAAGCTTCTTACAACACAGCCACGCCTGCGCCTACCCATACTATATATATATATATATATATATATATAGGGTGGAGGGAGAAAAAAAGAAACAAACGGAATATATATATGCCCGCGCGCGCACACACATTAAACAAGTGTGTGTGTTGAAAGATTTTTCGCTACGTGCAATACATGAGGCGGACGATTGAGCCATGTCAAAAAAGATTTTTTTCCTTTTTGTAATTACATGTATGATCTCAGACAACGATAATCTATGAGTAGGAACAGAGTGAATCATTGGTCATTGGATCTGAACATATGAATAAAGCATTCGACATATGTTGTGTACTTTTTCTGCAACTCGGATTTCGCCAATGTTGAGAAACGACGAAGAGAAGCTTCAGCTCTCGTGTACGCTCTCTTAATCGGGGTCCATGTAAGTTTTTGTCGTTAAAATACGTGTGCAATAAATTGGTGATACTTCTTCAATGCACAAAATATTTTAAACAGGAATCAACGGGTTTCGTAGATAAAAAAAAAATGGTTAGGAACCACTGCTCTATGTATTGAGGAGTTTGCACTGCGCAGTTAGTTACAATAATGTGTTCCTTAAGGTGGCGAGCTGGCAGAAACGTTAGTGCGCCGGGCGAAGTGCTTAGCGTATTTCGTCTGCCGCTACGTTCTGAGTTCAAATTCCGCCGAGGTTGACTTTGCCTTTCATCCTTTCGGGGTTGATTAAATAAGTACCAGTTACGCACTGGGGTCGATATAATCGACTTAATCCGTTTGTCTGTCCTTGTTTGTCTCCTCTGGGCAGTAAAGAAATAAGAAACGTTAGCACACGCCGGACGAAATGCTTAGCGGTATTTCGTCTGTCTTTACGCTCCGAATTCAAATTCCGCCGAGGTCAACTTTGCCTTTCTTCCTTTCGGGGTTCGATAAATTAACTACCAGTTGCTTACTTGGGTCAATCTAATCGACTGGCCCCTTCCCCCAAAATTTCCGACCTTGTGCCTAGACCAGAAAAGAATATGTGTTCCTTAAAATGCCTTAGCCATCTGCGACTACAGATGGCTAAGGCATGACCTCATGGTGGTTCAGGACAGGGATATTAAAGATAGCATTAAGATGGGCAAGACCTTAGAAAGCGATAGAACATCAAGCATAGAACAGTTGAATGGGGATAATGACCTTTATGGGGGTAGCAAGGCTTTGAGAGTGGCAATGACTACTGATTAGTGTCCTCCGCCAACGTTTCTTCAGAACTTTGTTGAAAATGCATAGATATAGGATTACGATTATGTCGATATGTTTTTGACTTTAAAAAGTATTCAATATTTAGAACACATTCAGTAAGAGAATAAATACTATCTGTCGTAAACTCAGAGTATTTTTATCGTGTCTCTCAATTTCATACTCATAATGTATACTAATCACTCAGGATAATGTCGTAGATGTGTGTGTGTATGCAAAGCTCCATGAGTAAATTAATGAATGGATTAAAAGATATGAACCTTCTTTTCTTTCAGTCATTTTTTAAAAAACTCAATGGTCATTAGTCTATCCGTAGTCTACAACTTCATTTAAAAATATATATTATTTAAAAAGCTATGAAGAAACAAAGTTGCACATGGACATCAAAGTGTCGTGCTGCCCAGAGTTTTTAGCAAAGACCGGTCTCAATGGCATCAAATCGCCGAAGCCTTACCAACTGGAAAGAAGACTTTCCGTTCGTAAATTTACACACACTCACACATATTATGAGTGACATAATGGATCTTTCCACAAGTTGCCTCAAGAGCCACGTTATCTTGGTAGTAATGGTTGTATTACAATAGCAGAATATTCAGCCAGTATTTAAAGATATTGTACTCTGCAAATTAGGATTGCAACTTGTCCATATACATACACACACACACACACATATATGTATGTATGTATGTGTGTGTGTGTGTGTGTGAAGGCGCGTGGCTTAGTGGGTAGGGTGTCAGCATCATGATCGTAAGATTGTGATTTCGATTCCTGGATCGGGCGGCGCGTTGTATTCTTGAGCAAAACACTTCATTTCACGTTGCTCCAGTCCACTCAGCTGGCAAAAATGAGTAATACTGTGATGGACTGGCGTCCCGTCCAGCTGGGGAATACATACGCCATTGATACCGGGAAACCGGGCCCATGAGCCTGGCTAGGCTTTAAAAGGGCGTATTTATGATATATATATATATATGTGTGTGTGTTTGTGTGTTTGTGCATGTATGTATGTATGTTATGGAAGCTAAGTCATTTCAGCTTCAATAAAATAATTTTTGCTCCACCTTTGGTATTCGAATACTATTTTCCCCACCTTGTTTTGCACCTATGTGCTTATGTATGCGTGTGTATATGTGAGTGTGTGTATGTGTGTGTGTATCCCTCAAGTAACGATAGAGTTACGTTTACAATTTGATGCCCTCCACGATATCTGCACTTAAGGCGAAGAATGAAAGACTTATATGACAAGTTATCATTAGCAGAGAAGATCAAACTAAGCCAAAATCATTACCTGACAGCCAACCAGACAGACAATAGAAAATGGCAACGTGAGAGAGAGAGACTCGTACGATTAATCTATATAACAAATCTATTAAATCCAATATATGCAAATAGAATTCATTTATAGACTAGAGCTATGTTGATTATGTATGTACACACATACATACATACGTAGACATACTTATATAAACACATACACAGACGACAGGCACAAATGTATGTATCTATATATGTGTCTATATATGTATGTATGTGTCTATATATATATATATATATATATATATATATATATATATACATACTCGTACGTACGTATCGATAAAGAACAGAACAAATAAACATTTCGTTGTAATCTATTTTTGTTCAACGAATAACCCCGTCCCTTATCCTAAAAATACGATGGTTTTATTTCTGTATTTAGTTTCTTTTCACCATGTAATGATGAAGTGATGAAGATGATGGTGATCGATTGAGGGAGGGGGCGGCGGAAATCGAAGTGTTATGTTAAATTTAGAAATAAATTAATTCACTTACCTAATGAGATATCGATTCCAATGCTTTTATGCCGATTTTTTTTTATATATATTTCCAAGTGTATTTATCTTCACCAATTATCGAACGTCTGGTAAAATATAATAATGGTGGTTGTTTGGGCTTTCTCTTGAGGTAGTCATTCATTCAGCAGACGATTATTTGTCAGTTTTTTAGGGTCAAAACAGCTTTTGTTGTTATTTTTTCCTCTTTCGTATAAAAATAAATGCTTAGATGTATAATTGTTAATGATTTCCCTCCTTTATTTGTAGAGTTATTTTCTTCAATTCAGTATACTATGGGAGAGGGAAAAAATTACATGTTTTATTTCGTTTGAACATTTCGTTTTGGACATGGCTGGCTAATTTACATATTTTTTAATGATTTTTTTCCCCCACAAAACGTTTATTTCTCTCTCTGTCTCATTTCATTTGGTTACAATTATACATTTTGAGCGAAATCGTGGATGAAAATAACGATTCACCTCTCCACCTTGGTTCGACTAATGACCATTTTCGTTTCTAACTTATTGACTTATTTTTTAAAAATATTTGTTACTCATATTGTTTTTTTAGAATAATAATATGTACACATCATTACTTGTTCAAATAACTTAAAGGGATTTCATAATATTCAGTTTGTATCTTTCTATTCACGACGTGGTGGTCGGCAGCCATCATTATTAATATAACATAATTTACTGCACAAACAGATTCTTCTAGCAAGAAGAACACTCGTGACACTCGGCGTCCTTCAGACGAAGACGCTATCCTAAGCCAAAGAATTCTCAAAGCAGTGCCCACTTTCAACAAGACTAACAATGACTGTTTTGAGTGTTAATTCAAAGTCATAAAAGCCATTATATATAAATTTCTGTTGATTCACAGAGAAGCGATAAATTTCGAAACCCCATTCGTAATATAGAGTATTCTTTAATGAATTATAACTGAAAGCTCGTAATTCCAGAATTCCTCGTTCACGTTTCCGAATATATATATTATATAGCATTTTTGCTTATATATTCTTTTACTTGTTTCAGTCATTTGTCTACGGCCATGCTGGAGCACCGCCTTTAGTCGAACAAATCGACCTAAGGACTTATTCTTCGTAAGCCTAGTACTTATTCTATCGGGGTTTTTTGAAGAACCGCTAAGTTACGTGAACGTAAACACACCAGCATCGGTTGTCAAGCGATGGTGGAGGACAGACACACAAACACACACATATATACATACGACGGGCTTCTTTCAGTTTCTATCTACCAAATCCACTCACAAGGCTTTGG
>NC_068991.1:71863804-71871627 GCF_001194135.2 Octopus bimaculoides
CATCGACTCCAGTGTGTAACTGGTACTTAATTTATCGACCCCGAAAGGATGAAAGGCAAAGTCGACCTTGGTGGAATTTGAACTCAGAACGTAACGCCAGATGAAATACTGCTAAGCATTTCGCCCGGCGTGCTAACGTTTCTGCTCCCTGTAGAAAATCTAGCTCCAAAAAAGCCTCATGATAGCAAGGGAGAATGAGCACCAGCCAGCCCAAAGGTTGGGGTGGGCTGCACCTGCCTACCTTGGTTGCAATGGCATTGAGGTAGATCTGGCCACCCCTGTTAACGAGGACAAAACCTGGATTTAAAACACTGGATGATGATGATGATGATGATGATATATATACAACAGGCTTCATTCAGTTTCTGTCTACCAAATCCACTCACAAGGCTTTGGTCGGCCCGAGGCTGTAGTAGAAGACACTTGACCAAGGTGCCATGCAGTGGGACTGAACCTGGAACCATGTGGTTTGGGATGCAAGCTTCTTACCACACAGCTACTCCTGTTAGTTAATTTATTAAATAAAAAATTCTAGCATGCTATGCTTTTTGCTTTAAAAAATGCAGCAAAAGTTGCATCACCGTTTTAATACCAAAACCAACCTCCAAGTAATGCACATGCACATAACCTGTACATGTTTTTGACTTCATGCAATGGCATAAAGGTGTAGGATTTGTATGTGTGTGCATGTGTGCATGTGCATGTGTGTGTGCACGTGTATGTGAACTAAATTATTTCCTTATGCCTTAAGGTTTTGTGCATCTGACGCCAGTCAACAATACTCAGTGGTATGTCCGAAATAATCTCAGACTCACTAATGAGTACCGTTGACTAATGTCAAACACATGCACACACATTCACACATGCATGCACGCCCACACATATGTACACACAACTTATATGTGGTGGTGGTGGTGGTGGTGGTGAAGATGTTGAAGAGACAGTGATGATGATGGTGTTGATGGTGAAGCTTCTGCTGGTGATTATGCTAATGATGGTGAAGACATGATAATAATGTATGATCAAGATATATATATACAAGGTTTGCTTATACAAGTCTGACCTTGGGCCTCAAACAATAATATCAAGTCAAATGAAATTCTTTGTCTGATTCTAACAACTGAAAAATCCAATGTTCTTTTTTTAGCGATTCTCTGCAATCAGGTAATAATGAACTCTTCCATAATTCTTAATGCATCACATGTTGTAATACACCAAGTTCTTGATAAAATAAGTTATTTGAAGAAATCTTTGCTATTTTATCTCTAAAAACTTAGCACATTAAGATAAGAAAATTTTTTAAAGAAAAAAAATGGAGAAAGAAAAATAGCAAACTTTTAAAACTTTGCTTCCATTTTGAAAATTTAGTCAAAATTTGTTTTCTTTTCAATTCCTTCCTGATTAGATTGGTGTCTATCTACACTTTACTATCTCTCATCTTCCCCTATTTCTTTGCTCTTTTTTCATTCCTGAACCCTCTTTCTCACATTCATTTTATCTGTTCATTTTCCTTCTACCTTCCACTCTTTCTATCTCTAGCTTTTTCTCCGTTCACACTTTCACCCTCTCTTTTCTCTCTTCTCACTCCTACCTCTCTCTTTCTGTCTTTTATTTCCTCTCCAGAATTCCATCTTACACCAATCTTTAACTAAACTTGTCATCATTCATGGCTCATGTCCTGAATTACTGCAATAAGCTGTGTTCTTCAGATTAATTTAGAGAAAAGCCTACATAAGTAGCAGATATATGTGGTAATAGTCATGTTTCGAAACACTGCAAGCAGATAGATAAGACTTTTGAAGCTTGTCACTAAAGATATTAGTTATGTAAATAACCATTTTATTTGTTTCGGGGTCAGTTGCATTTAACTAGATTCTTGAGTGGTAACTTTTTAATGATGTTACACTTAGCTTAAATTATCTCCATCCTATAAATTTAACTGTCTCTGATTAGCTTTTTGTTGTTATTGATTTCAGTACAAGCAAATTTGCTAAATGGGTATGGCAAAGGATATAGTAGACATAGGCCTCTCCATATGGTTGAGAAGTTTGCTTTGTAACCTCATAGCTTCTGGTTCAATCCCACTGAAAGCAGCTTGGTCAATCGAATGTCTTTTATTGTAGCCATCAGATTGATCAGTGCCTTGTAAGTGGAATTTGATTGATGGAAATTGTGTGGAAGTTTGTTTCGTGTGTGTGTGTATGTGTGTTATATAACATGTAACCCAGTACAACCTGCTGTATGGTCAGGGCTGTCAGTAAGTAAACCAGTACCCTTATCAAACCTGCTTGGTAAGGAGGGTGGCTTTTATTGGACACCCCATAAGATGAAAAACAAAACCAATTAAAGAGTGGATGAACTCAAGTAGAGACAACAAACACCTAACAACTAAGATAAAGAGAGACCCCTAGTCTTTGTTTAGATATCTCTCTAGGAGAAGAAAAACACAAATCTAAGACCCACAACTTGGTTTGGCTCCAGTGATGCAGAGTAGTTCTTTTTGAGCAAATGCATTTGTTGTTTAGAAAGTGTAATTGACCTTGTACAAGACCTTCCCTCACTTTAAAAAAACTTCTGGCACAGGCATCACTTCATTTTAAACATCTCCAGTATGTGTTACATACTATGGCTGGCTGTGGTTGAAAAAGACAAAAAAAAAAAATACAGTGAAAAATTCCATGATTGGGTGAAGGCATGTGCCATTGTGTGTGTGGTGATTATATGAACACCTACTATAAGAGGTACCCATCATTGCCACATCTGTACAAAAGTGTGTAGGTCTCTAGAAGGACTGAAAAACCACAAAACCACATCTTTGCTGCTTTAAGAGAACAATCAAACAGTGGCATTGCTTGAAATTGAGTTGCAGTCAAAATGTGTGTGTGTGTGTGCATACATGTTGCAGTATAAGAAATGAGGAAACCATAAGTTGTCACATCACACAGTGTTTATTCCCTATAAAATTGTATGCGTATATACGAGGGGTGGGGTGCTGAAAAGTTCCTGGCTTTAAGGACATCTTAAAAGGCCAGGTTGGAAGTCGAACCTTACAGGTTCTTCTTCAGGGCTTAGAAAAACTGAAGGACCACTGCACCAAGTGTGTGAATCTGAGAGGGGAATGTGCTGAATAAAATCATAATTAACTGATCCTCCTGTATTTTTTTTTTACCCAAAGCCAGCACTCCAGTTTGGCAGGACTGGTAAAAAAAAGAAAAAAAAAACTGTTCTGCTAAGGAAGTCTAATGAGGCAGAAACTCGCTTTGAAATGTCTCCCTTCAGCATGCCACCAATCTATTTTTATTTAATTTCTAATTAATTTAAATGCCAGGGAAGGTTGTCTCATGACCAGAATTAATGAGGTTTTTTATTTTGTCTTTTTTTTTTCCATTCATCAGTGCAGGAATAATTCTAATTTATTATATTTTGGAACAATGAAACTCAAAGCAGATAAGGCTATAAATAATAGCATGTAAATATTGTGCTAGAATCCCCTTTTGGATAGCAGGGGTTGGAGACTACCCATGGAATTTGAACCCACGTCTTCAGTAAATATGATAGACATTCTACCATTGGATTATAGTAATCTTTTGAAATTTTGAGAATCATTGTTGACATCATAAGAATTTAGAAACTTTGAGAGGACATGAAATTTTCCTTGGAATAATGGATCTTGAAGCATGGAAAGCTACAAATAATAGCATGTAAATATGGGATTAAAAGACCCCTTTGGACAGAAAATGTCAAAGGATGCCCATGGGACTTGAACTCATATCTTCTGGAAATGACACAAGCGTTTTTTACCATTGGGCCAAAGCAAATTTACTATATTAATTCCATCAACACCAACTTTTCTGTTTTTCTTGCCAAACCTGTCCATAAATATCAAATCACGCTCCCCATCTTTTACTTGTCATCATTATTTATATACTTTAAGAAGAATTTTGATTCTGGTTTTAAGGTTTGTTTTCTTTATATATATGTGATGGAATGAAAATTGGAAATTTCTTTTTCAATCAACAACCATCTTTTATTTTTTTTTATACTTGTTGGTTAAGTCGTTAGCACAGTAATGTACAATTGCAGAGAAAGGAAATTATTATTATTATTTTACTATTATTATTATTATTATTATTATCATCATTATTATATGTTTGACTTATGCTTTGCATTTGTACAAGTTGTACAAAGAATTTAGCAAAATAACTTGGTTATCATTAAGCTAGTGTTAGGAACATGAACTGTGACTAAGGTTTGGTGGAAGATTTTAATTCAGAACTTATCAAAACAAGACATTTGTACTACAGAGCCCAGAGGTGGTTTCAGCCAGGTTGGTATCAAAAGGGTTAAGCTTCTCTGTCTTGGATATGACTGTGTTGTGAAAGGTAGATAAAATAATTAATCTGAAAAAAAAAATCCAATTATCTTTGTTTTGTTAAAACATTAGTTTTTCTCTTCAATGGTAACTTGGGGAATCTAAGGAAACCAGTAATGATTGACATCAATAAAAGTTTGTCGGTTATTCTTTTACTCTTGTGTCAGTCATTGAACTGTAACCATGCTGGGCTACCATCTTGAAGTGTTTAGGCAATCAAACCAAACCTGGTACTTATTCTAAAGCTTCTTAATAAGTGCAAAGACCACCCAAGTTAGGTTAAATCATCAGTCCTCAGAATTATCAGCCTGGTTTTTCACATTTTTGGGGGGAAATAACAGATATATGCTTTACTTTTATTATTTATTTTATTACACGACAGAAAGGTAAAATTGGACGCTGCAGGATTTGAACTTGCAATCTAATGGTTCTCTTTTTATTTCTTTTATTTGTTTCAGTCATTTGTTCTTTCAGTCGCTCTTCGTTTACTCTCTCTCTTTTTTTTTTTCTCTCTCTTTTCTTCACACTTTCTTTCTCTTGCTTTTCTCCATTCGCGCTTTCACCCTCTCTTTTCTCTCTTCAGTCTCTCTACCTTTCTCTTTCTGTCTGGAGCACCGCCTTTATAGTCGAGCAAATTGACCCCAGGACTTATTCTTTGTAAGCTTAGTACTTATTCTATCGGTCTCCTTTACTGAGCCGCTAAGTTACAGGGACATAAACACACCAACATTGGTTGTAAAGCGATGATGGAGGGCAAACACAGACACACAAGCATATACATAAACACATACACGATGGGCTTCTTACAGTTTCTGTCTACCAAATCCACTCACAAGGCTTTAGTCGGCCCAAGATTATAGTAGAAGACACTTGGTCAAGGTGCCATGCAGTGGGATTGAACCTGGAACCATGTGGTTGATAAGCAAACTACTTACCACGCAACCACTCCTGCACCTATATATAACTAATTATTAATTGTGAGGTATTTTGTCGGATATTCTACAAATTCAGCTGACTGATGGCCCAATGATGGTGGTGATCATGATGATGATGGCAATGGGGTTTCTTTCCCCCCCCCCTACTCATTGGCACAAAGTAGCAAGCTTGTTGGGTGGCACTTCTATAGGCAATTGACTCAACCCTATTATATGACTGGTATGTATTTGGTTGGCCCTCAGAAAAATGGAAGTCAAAGACAGCTTCACCTAGTTTTGAACCCTGAACACAAAACACGCTTGGGGAGACTTTTCTAACATTTATGCCCCACCCTGCAGTCTACACTGCTATTCTGAGGTGGTGGTGGTGGTGATAACAGTGATAGTTGTGGTGTTGGTATGATGACGATATTATGACAATAAACACATACATGCACACACACACACACACACACACACACTGAGTAAATTATATGCCCCTCCCCACTAAATGCAAAGAGCAAAGTGTAGACACCTATTTCGAAACAATTAGAAGGAAGGAAATTTGATGGATTATCTAACATTCTAGAGAAATCTCACATAATAATAATGATAATAATAATAATAATCCTTTCTAGTATATGCACAAAATAATGTATATCTATGTATTCATAAGCACACACACAAATATATATATATATATATACACACACACATATATATGTATGTATGTGTATAAATGTATATGAATGTATATTTGTATGTATATATGTATATATATAATGTGTAGTGTGTGTAAAAGCTAGAAAATATATAAAGAAAGTCTTATATAAATAATACCTATATCGCCAATAGATTTTCTATGAAAACAAACTTATGAATAAAGTAAACATTTACCGTTTTTACTTTTATCTGAGAGATAAAGCTCGCATATTCAAAGAGGAAATGAGGATGAGAGGGAATGGTAGGGCTGCAAGAACGGGAGGAAGATGCCAGTTGAGTCATAAAGGAAGATCACTTGAAATTTCATCGAGTTCTTTAAGCTGAAGACATAGAAGGAAAATAGAGGATGAAGGAATCCTTTGTGATGAAGGAATCTTATATGGCTGTCAGATGTCATGGTGATGTTATAGCTATCTTTGCAATCTGTCAGTGTTATTATTTATGATAGCATATTGGCTACACAATGATGGATTGGCACAAGGCAGTGGATTGGTAGAATCGTTAAAGCGTTGGACAAAAATACCTTGACGTATTTGTTCCAGTTCACCATGTTCTGAGTTCAAATCTGATTGGGATTTGCTTTTTCTCCTAATAGAGTTGATGAAATGAAACTCCAGTCAAATGGTGGAGTTGCATTTAATCCAACTTTCACCCCAGCTTCTCTAAATTTGTGGCCTTGTGCCAAAATTAAAGATTATTATTCAGGGAGGCTTGAATATACCCCCACCACAATGTTCTTAACTGACACACACAGGCTTAACCATACACACACATGCATATACATGTGCACATGAATGTATACACGCATTCACATGTGTGTATGTGTACACAAGCCAATGTAAGAGTGTCAATTTGGTTGTTTAACCTGTTAGAAATAGCAACCAAATGATCTTCAAATCTTGAAAAAGAGGGACACATTAGATAGTGTATTCCAAGATGCACTATGTCTGACTGAAAGATGGCATGTTTGTGAGTGGAACATCTTTATGTATAATAGGTTTGTTCAGTCAGCTGATCTTGGACTAAACATGTGTGTGTGTGTGTGTGTGTGTGTGTGTGCATGTGTGTGTGCACATGCGTTTGTGTATATGTATGTGTATATGTGATTGAACTCAAATATGATTAATGCTGATAATTCACATGTCATCATCTCAGCCTGTCAGCACCATATAATTGAGTCACTCTCAAAACAAATATCAATTAGTGGTCTGAGGTATATATATGCAAATAGCATAAAATCTATCTTCTCATGTGCAACAACACCACATAAGTAAAATAATGCTAACAGCAAAATATCGCTATCCACCTTTCTCATTCACCTGCAGGGCAATTTGTTTCACCTGCTTTTAAGTCACTGAGTCTTTATTTTTTAACACTTTGACATCTTAAAGGAGCTTTTCTTGCAGGAAACTCCACAATCAGTAAGCATTTAAACAAAACACATGCATTAAGTGTGTGTGTGTGAGCTTGTATGTGTATGCATATGTGCATGCATGCAACCCAAGTGTGTGTATCTATTCACATAAGAATCTCAGATGGAGAATTTTCACAATGTCTTACAGATCTTCACTGTGCTACTAAAAGATTGGATTTGGATGAGAATCAGCATCAGTTTCTTTTGCTCTTTCTTCCTGTAACCAAGTGTTTCTAGGTTTTTTGTGCAAGTTTGTTGGTACATACCTTCCCAAATGCACCTTTTATGATAGGTAAAAAAGAGAATTCAGAGTCAGCATGCATGTATGTATGTGTGTGTGTGTGTGTGTGTGTATGTCATTATTCAGTTTATTTCAAGATTTCTTGCCAATAGAGAAAGA
>NC_068991.1:71871637-71873584 GCF_001194135.2 Octopus bimaculoides
TGTATGTGTGTGTGTGTGTGTGTGTGTATGTCATTATTCAGTTTATTTCAAGATTTCTTGCCAATAGAGAAAGAACCGGTTTCTAACCTAGATCCAATGATCATTCACTGCAATTTCAACATCAACAACAGGGTATTTTTGTTTGTTTGTATGTATGTATGTATGTATGTGCAAATTTGTATGTTTTATGCATATATTCCCATGCATATAGTTACATATCTAGACATGCTTATATATATTTAAATGATAAACTTCTGGAAAGTTTTACAGATTTTTACAGTGCTAGTGATGGATTTGATCTGTAGTCTTTGAATTAGCTTTCTCCTTTCTGATGTTGAGAAGCCTAATTTCTCAAGATTGTTATTTAAGCAGTGTGTTACATATCTCAAAGCCCCAATAATTACAGGTATAAACCTGAACTTTTAATCTGGATAGAGTAACTGCAGATTACTCAATAGTTCAGCGTAGGTATTCTCTTTTTCACTGATCTTCAGCTTTATGTTAACCTCCACTGGGCAACTAATTTCCACAACTATGCAGTTTCTCTTCTCTATCCCAATGTGTGTATGTATGTATGTATGTGTGTAAGCATGTATGGTTACATACAATAATGTATGTATGTATATATAGAGACAGACACATGCATACATTCATATTTAATGATGGTGGTAATTTTATATATATATATATATATATATATATGCATCAAAGCTTTTGTTTTGCAGAGCAGTATTGTGATGATGAAAATAGCTCTGTGAAGTTATTTAGATCTTGGCAGTTTTCAATAACAAAATGTCACATGGTATTCTGGAAAACCATTGTTATGATGTCTGTCTGTTGTTGAATGAGGTTGTAACAACTATGTATTTTAGCAGTGGAAGTCTGAGCTTAGCTGTTAGACAGACAAACCCCACCTCTTCCTCCTTATCACCCCCTCTCTCCCTCTCTCTCTCTCTACTATCAAATATCATATTTACATTCAACAAACTCTCTAAAACAAGTGATGTGATGATGATGATGACATAATAATATATTGTATCAGTTTCTCAGCCATAGAAACAGAAGAATAAAGAGTATATTAAATACCGGCTTTGTACTGATTTTGTACAGCAGCGATGGTGGTGGTAGAAGTGCTGGTGGTAGTAGATGTACCGATTGTTGTAAATGACGATGTTGATGATGACAACAACAATGACGGCAGTGGTGATGCTGATGGTAGTAATAGGGCGCTGATGATGATGATGGTGATGACGACGACGATGATGATGATGATGGGGTGATAATGTTAGGGATGGAGTTGCTGCTTTTGATGATGTTGATGATGATGCTGGTAACGATGATGATGATGATGACGATGACAACTATAATGGCAATGGTGGTGGTGATGGTGGTGGTAATGGGGTAAAGATGTTGGTGATAGGTTTGCTGATTTCAATGATGATGATGATGATAGCGATGATGATGATTTAGTTTACCTCAGAACCACCCAATTCGTTCCTAGTTTGTGATTTACAATTACTTAAAGCTTGACACTTACAGCTGAAGGTCACTCGGTGCTTAGTAAATGGTCTGTAGAATGGAATGACCCTTTCCATAGTGGAATGCACTGGCCCCTTTTCAAAGATGCTGTATCACATCTACAGCCTGGTTCAAAATATCAACTTAAAATGAAGAAAAGTTTCAAAAAAAAAAAAACAAGAAAAACCCATGAAAATACCAAGATATACAGGTATAGAGTATATCTTAAAATTTATTCGCATTTACCCTCCTGTCTTCTAATTATCTTCCTCCTCCTCCTTTGCTTTTGGTTCTTTTGGGGGATTTTTTTTTTTAAATAGATATCTCTGCTTGAAGATTTGCTAACCATTTTAAGATTTACAAGGAATCTTTTCAGGAAAAGGTCAGGGGAGTTTAATATGAATCCTGGCGTGTAAACAGTGCACTCTT
>NC_068991.1:71874484-71875684 GCF_001194135.2 Octopus bimaculoides
TTACCGTTAAAATACTTCTCAGATGTTTTCAGAATAGTTTAAATTTCAAATTGATGACTTGCTCATTGAGCAACAAATTTTTTCTAATTCATTTTCACTTGGAAATTATGACAGAAAAATGTTCTCTAAAGCTGCACAAAATCTCATTTATTTTCTGAGTTAGTTTTATGATATACTCCTTTACTCTTTTACTTGTTTCAGTCACTTGACTGCGGCCATGCTGCAGCACCGCCTTTATAGTCGAGCAGATCGACCCCAGAGCTTATTCTTTGTAAGCCTAGTTCTTATTCTATTGATCTCTTTTGCCGAACTGCTAAGTTACAGGGATGCAAACACCAGCATTGGTTGTCAAGCAATGCTGGGGGGACAAACAGACACACAAACATACTCACACACATACGTATATATACATATACAATGGGCTTCTTCCAGTTTCCATCTACCAAATCCACTCACAAGGCTTTGGTCGACCCGAAGTTATAGTAGAAGACACTTGCCCAAGGTGCCACGCAGTGGGACTGAACCCGGGACCATGTGGTTGGTAAGCAAGCTACTTACCACACAGCCACTCCTGTGCCTTATATATATATAAGTTATGTCTTTTTTTCAACTTATTACTCATCTTCGTAAATTAAAACCATTATAGTTTTCTTTTTATTTTATTTTATTTTATTTCATTTTATTTTATTCATGTGTTCAGATGTGGCTGTGTGGTAAGAAGTTTGCTTCCCAGCCACATGGTTTCAGGTTCAGTCCCGCTAAAAAAGCCTTCTTTAACATTTGCTATTCATGCTGGCCTGGATTGGATGGTGTGGCAAGCCAGAGGACTGTACCAAGTTCCAGTGTCGGATTTGCATGGTTCCTACAGCTGGATCCCCTTCTTTATGCCAACCATTTTACAGAGTGTACTGATTGTTTTTTCCATAGCACCAACACTAGTGAGGTCACCCAGTAACATGCAAGACCAGACTCCCCAGCTGAATGAGAGCATAATATCATATAATACAATATCATATAATATAATACCATATAATATCACTCTCTTTTGGCAAACTACTAAGTTACGGGGACATAAGCAGATGAATGTCGGTTGTCAAGCGATGGTGGGGGACAAACACAGAATCACAAACACATGCACACGTACACACACACACATGCATATATATATATATATATACAACAGGCTTCTTTCAGTTTCCA
>NC_068991.1:71875978-71877707 GCF_001194135.2 Octopus bimaculoides
ACACACACACACACACACACACACACACACACACACACATTTATATCATCATCATCATCATTTAACATCCATCTTCCATGCTGGCATGTGTTGGGCAGTTTGACAGGAGTTGGCAAACCTGAGAATTGCACCAGGCTCCATTGTCTGGGAATACAAATACTATTAGAATTAAATTTTATTTTCATCAGTTTCTGGTACCTAAATAGAAATTTCATCATCTTATTTATTTTTATCTTCTTCACGATTACACTATCTCTGTTATTTTTCTTCATACTTCTCATCACCAATTCAACATTTACATATTTATCTTTTGAAGCTGCTATTTATAAGCTGTTTCATATTTATAAGTAGGTTTGCACACTAGCACGCTTCCACGTGTCATCACTACTACCCTGTGACATTCCATCTATTCTATACCATAACTATTTCCTAACACACCTACCTTCATTCAAGATATCCAACCACCAAAAAATAAGGTGCCTCTATTGTAGCCTGGTTTGTTTGCTTGATTACATGTTTAATTGTTTCTATGTCTGATTCTATTCAAGCAGAGACTATTAAAGTTATTAACGATCATAAATTAGTCTTTTACTGGTTTACTACTTTCATCGAGTACAGTGTGGCCATACTGAGTATCTATCACTTTTTACTTGTTTCGGTCATTGGACTGTGGCCATGTGAGAGCACTGGCTTGAAGGGGTTTAGTCGAAGAAATTGATCCCAGGGTTTACTTTAAGTCGAATATTTATTTTATCGCTCTCTTTTGCTGAGATGCTAAGTTATAGGGACATAACAAACCAACCCCAGTTGTCAAATGGTGGTGAGGAACAAATGGAAAAGAAATACATGTATGCATGCATACACATACACACATGCACACACACACACATACATACGCACACACATACGCACACAACAGGCTTCCACACAGTTTCAGTCGACCAAATTCACAATTCACTCACAGGGTATTGGTCAGCCTGAAGCTATAATAGAAGACACTTGCCCAAGGTGTCATGCAATGGGATTGAACCTGAAACCACATGGTTGCAAACCAGACAGCCATACCAATACCTATTGTGTAAAATCAAAAAAAAATAATAATTAATAGGCACAGGTGTGGCTGTGTGGTAAGAAGCTTGCTTCCCAACCACATGGTTCCAGGTTCAGTCCCACTGCAAGGCACCTTGGGCAAGTGTCTTCTACTATAGCCTTAGGCTGACCAAAGCCTTGTGAGTGGATTTGGTAGATGGAAACTGAAAGAATCCTATCGTGTATATATACATATGTGTATCTGTGTTTGTTCCCCACCATTGCTTCACAACCAATGTTGGTGTGTTTTTGTCCCCCGTAACTTAGTGGTTTGGCAAAAAAGACCGATAGAATAAGTACTAGGCTTACAAAGAATAAGTCCTGGGGTCAGTTTGTTCGACTGAAGACGGTGCTCCAGCATGGCCGCAGTCAAATGACTGAAATAAGTAAAAGAACAAAAGACTAATTAAATTCAGCCCCCAGTTCTGCCAAATATCCAATAAACACTTGATTTAACAGATTAATAAGGTGGGGGTGGTGTTCGAATTATTGGTGAAAGTCTGTTAAATCTAAGGTAACCTAGGAAACTACACCTTCTCTCTCTTTCTCCCCCTCCCCCCACTCCCCCACAGATTTCACTCATGCACATTACACATCCTGTCTCTGTTTTATCCAAATTATTCATCACCCTTTTCGCACT
>NC_068991.1:71877717-71878379 GCF_001194135.2 Octopus bimaculoides
TTTTCGCACTCGGCACCGTTAGCATTTCACATTTTTCCCTCTTTATTTATTTCTCTTTACCTTTGTTATTTGTTTCTACGTTATGCTTCTTTGCCCTTCGGCTCCAATATCACTTTCGAACAGGTCTTCCCTCTCTCTCTCTCTCTCTCTCTCTGTTGCTCTCTTTTTCCTTCTCTCTCTCTCTCTTTCCTTGTCTTTCTCTTTCTCTGTTGCTCTCACTTTCCTTCTCTCTCTGTTGCTCTCTCTTTCCTTGTCTGCTTTCTCTGTTGCTTTCTCTTCCTTTTCTTCTCTCTCTTTCCTTCTCTCTTTTTTCTCTTTCCTTCTCTCTCTTTATCTTCCTTTTCTTCTCTTTCTTTCTCTCTCTCTCTTTCCTTTATATATATATATATATATATATATATATATATGGGAGAATATACAAATAATAACAACAGACGAGGACAGGTGGTGTAAATAACAAAAGTATATATTAGTATGACGCTCGGGAATACGGAAAGTCTTTGACGTTTCGAGCTACGCTCTTCAACAGAAAGAATACGGAGACAAGGAGAAAGACACGGAGAAAAAAAAATTGAATAGTGTTCAGAAGCATGACCTCCATGTATATATATATATATAGATATATATAAATTTAAATAATAAGGATGAAAAATTGAATATTA
>NC_068991.1:71878389-71883330 GCF_001194135.2 Octopus bimaculoides
ATATATATGAGAGAGAGAGAGAGAGATATTGATATGAAGCATGACGTTCATATATATGTGTGTGTGTGAATCATGACCTTTGAACATTGGGCCTCACAGAGGCAATGACAGGAGACCGGAACCTTTGGAGATACTCTGTAATGGAGAAGACCCGGCAACTAAAGTGAGATTGCAGCCATGCACGTCCAGTCCTGTTAAGAATACTCCTGATGAGTCAGGCAATATGATATGCTTGAGAAGACCTGTTGAGTCAAGTAAAACCAATATTGTAGCTGGAGCCTGTGCCCCCTAACTGGCTCCCATGCCGCTGGCATGTAAAAAGCACCATCCGATCGTGGTCAATGCCAGGCTCACTTTACTGGCTCTGGTACTGGTGGCATGTAAAAGGCACCATCCGATCGTGACCGATGCTAGTACCCCCTGACTGGCTTCTGTGCCGGTGGCACATAAAAAGCACCCACTACACTCTCGGAGTGGTTGGCATTAGGAAGGGCATCCAGCTGTAGAAACTCTGCCAGACCAGACTGGAGCCTGGTGCAGCCGTTGGCTCTCCAGACCTGAGTCAAACTGACCAACCCATGCCAGCATGGAAAACAGACGTTAATTGGCAACAACCACACTCGAATGTTGTTTTCCACATGGTCCGGCATGCTCCGGCAATGCTGGCAACAATCACACTCAAATGGTGCTTTTCATGTGCCACCAGCATGGGAGCCAATCCGTGGCCCTGGCAACAATCACGCTTAGATGTGCTTTTAACATTCCTCTGGCACGAGTGCCAATCAAGCGGTACTGTCGTCGGCCACGTCAGCGATCTTGATTAGTTTTCACTTGACTCAATAGGTCTTCGCAAGCAAAGTTCATTGTCCACTGAATGAAGAGTACACATAAGTGGGCCGGTTACACCCCACGTTCGGATGTGCATATATATATATATATATATATATATATATATATATATATATATATATATATATATATATATATATATATATATATACACACACACACACACACACATTGATACACCACTAGTAGTTTCTGGGGTTACCAGTTAAAATAGCTACATGCTGATTTTGTTGATAAAGAATTGTAAAACATTGAGATCAAAAAATATTTTTGTTTTCTTGATATTATAATTATGTGGCTTCATTATTTTGGTTGCTCAGAAATGCCATATCATTTTATAAATAAATGACAATTGAAGGATATCACTTGATAACAAAGCTTAAAAATGAAACAATGTTTTGATAAAAAGGCTCAGTTGACATGATATCATTTGATAACAGATCTGAAGGCAAATGTTATCATATGATAACAACTGGAATAATATATTTTGTTAAGAAAACTAAAATGATATGATATTACTTGTTATCAGTGTTAAAATAAAACTGATATCACTTGAGTGTAAAGCCAAAATAAATGAAGAGCATCTTGGAATAGATTGGATATTACTTAATAACAAAAGTAAAAGGTGTGATATCATTTATCAAGTAACTGCTAGAAATAAATATTATATTTTTGGGTGTTTTCTGTGTGATATTTATTATTGACAGCTTCACACGCCTATTATACTGTAGATATTTTTTAGTTTCATCATTATTTAGTGAAAGTAGGGTAGATGTAACTTAAGAGATCACTAATACTGACAGAGAGGTATGATAAGCATTAGAGCTAATCAATACCTGCCTGCTAGTAATGAATTTGGAGTCTGTGGTTCAAATTCCATCCAGGTAGACTTAGTTTCTTTTTTTTTTTTTTGTTTTTTGAAGGTGATTAGTAAAATTAGTATCAAATTAATTATGACAGGGAGAAGAGACTCAAATTAGGGTGTCAAGTTGACTTGTATGTTTGTCATAGCATTTGGTGACTCACCCTTCCTCTCAAGTTCAAACTTTACCAGACCAGAAACTAGATGAGCACCAGGTCTGTGATTGGTCTAGAAGTAGGCTTCTAGTGAACCTTGTATTCTTCATTTCATTATAACTGGAATGGTACAACAGAAATTGTAACTGAAATGGTACAACAGAATCCCAACTGAAATGGTACAACAGAATCCCAACTGAAATGGTACACTGAGAATTGCAATTGAGATGGTATTCAGGATATTATAACACAGGTGGTACTTTGTAAAGTGTTGTAGAAACAAAAAGAGAAATTATTAGTTGGCTAAGTTGAAATAAAGTTAACATGGTGGAGGTAAAGGACATGGGTTTTTTTCGGTATTTTTCTACAGAAATCCATCTTTTTGACTGCAGAAATTCCAAATCTGCAAAAAAAAATTGGTATTTCAAAATTTTAATCCCCTGCAGTTTTTCACTTTTATTTACAGATTTGTTTTTGGCAAAATATGGAAATTATGATTCTGAAGAAAAAAATTTTGTAAAATTTAAATTTTTCAGAAAAAAAATAAATAAATAAACACCCTTTGCCTCCTACTAAAATAGCAGACATAAAAAGTATCTAAACAGAAAACTCGACATACTAGAAACAGCAGCTAGATGACGAATCATGTTTTCAAAATTTTAATTTTCCCCACCCCCTTTTTTTCTTTGCTTGAGGGGTGGAGAGGGGGAAAATTAAAATTTTGAAAACATGTTTTTGGGGTTTTCAAAATCTTCAATTTTTATGTATACTCCAACCGGAAAGTCAGACAAGCTAGAAGCAACAGCCAAACCGAAAATCCACTTTCTAAATATGAATTACCAAAAAAGAAATTTTTTTTTTAAATCTCTTTTTTTTTTTTTTTAACTTTTAACATGCTATAACCAGAACTATATTATCCAATATATCCTTCCTTATTTTCAAACTGTTTAGGTGTGATTTGAGGGATATTTAACTGCTATTTCTAGCAGTGACCACGTAGCGACTTCATAATTGTCTCACTGTCACACTCACTACTGCTGCTGTTGCTTTTGTTGTTGTTGCTGATGTTAAGCTCTCTGTCAATCTTGATAAAAAAAATGTCTTATAATTGAAGGTATTCCAGCTGTGACCATCCTGCCTTTTCAGACAGTTTATCTAGAACCACATTATCCAATATGGCCTTCTCTGTTTAAGATGGTAAGCATCTGATTTAAGTGAGATTTGGCTGCTATTTTTAACTTGGAGGCCTCAGAACTGTTCACCCTGCCAGAAACAGGCTCTTTTCAGTTTTTGTCTACCAAATTCACTCACAGGACTTTGGCTAACCTGAGGCAATAGTTAAACACTCTTGCCCAACGTGCTACACTATAGGATTGAACCTGAAACCACGTGGCTGGGAACCAAGTTTCTCAACCACACACCCACGCTAGTGTTTGTAAGCCTTAAATAAATATTCCCCAGTCTACATCAGTTGTTGATCTGCAAATCTATTCAGCATTTACGTGCGACTTACGAAGCTTTGCACTTTAAATACAAGACTACAAACACTTCGTAGAATCTCATACTTTACCAAATAGTTACCAGATGCTCCATGATTCCACAACATAAGCTTTACACCATTCTGCTACACTATTCTTGTGTCTGTATTCCATATGTTAAATGCCATGCATCTTTTTCTTTTTATATTTTTACAAAAGTTAAGCTGCATTTTCTTGAATATTTATTATCATTTTTCAACAAGTTCACCCGATTTCCAACAGCTTCAAAGACATGCTTGTAAATAAAGAACAAACACGTGAATGTTTTATTGCATATGCAAGATTGCACCAGTGACCGCTAGTACTGTTTATTGTATGGTCCTTCTGTCTGTCGAACTTTTGATGAGAATGTTCTTCTTCTTCAAGGAAAAAGAAAAAAAGATTGCTTTGTGCTGCACGGCAAATATTGCTGTCAGCTCTTGCATATAAAATTATCATCATCGTCATCGTCAGTTTCTTGTAACTCCTCTGCTTCCTCCTCCTCTATCTCCTCCTTGTCATCGTTGTCATTGTCATTATTATCATTCTTGTCATCATTGTCATCATCAACGTCGTTGTCGCCGTCGTCGTCATTGTTGCTATCGTTGTCATCATCATGACCTTCATCACTGTCAGCGTTGTCGTTGTCATCATCATCATCATCATCATCAATGTTACCATTGTCATCACCATCATCATCCACACGGTCGTTGTATCATCATCATCATCATCGTTGCCTGTTGTCTATCATCTCGCCTCCAGCATTTGTTGCATTGCCATCATCATCATCACCATCATCATCATCACCATCATCATCATTACCACTGTTGTCATCATCATCACCATCATTGCCTCCGCCACTGTCGCCACCATTGCTTTTTATACTTGTTTCTCCTTACTTGCCTGGAAGAGATGGGTACATCTCCTACACAGTGCCAGTCTCACCACATGTTGTAGTCATTTGTCATCACCTTCAGGAGTTTCGCACCTCCTGAAATTATGCCTCTCCTTCCGTATCTTCCTTGGTCTTCCTCTTCTACAGATTCCTTCTTTTTGGGTCATTTGGCATTTTCTTTACTGATTTCCTGCCTCTCCAATTAATTATATATATGTATGTATATATATATATATATATATATATACTTTCTTTACTCTTTTACTCTTTTACTTGTTTCAGTCATTTGACTGCGGCCATGCTGGAGCACCGCCTTTAGTTGAACTAAAACAAAACCCCAGGACTTATTCTTTGTAAGCCTAGTACTTATTCTATCGGTCTCTTTTGCCGAACCACTAAGTTACGGGGACGTAAACACACCAGCATCGGTTGTCAAGCGATGGTGGGGGGACAAACACAGACACACATACATATATATATACATACACATATACGACAGGCTTCTTTCAGTTTCCGTCTACCAAATCCACTCACAAGGCTTTGGTCGGCCCGAGGCTATAGTAGAAGACACTTGCCCAAGGTGCCACGCAGTGGGACTGAACCCAGAACCATGTGGTTGGTAAGCAAGCTACTTACCACACAGCCACTCCTGCGCGTATATAT
>NC_068991.1:71883981-71885509 GCF_001194135.2 Octopus bimaculoides
ACAGGTACTACTCTTTTTTGCCACCTGGGTGGACAGGGGTAACATGAAATAAAGTGTCTTGCTCAAGGACACAACACGCTACTGGAAATTGAACTCATAACCTTACAAATCTGAACCAAATACCCTATCTGCTAAGCCACATGCCCTTTAGCATTTCAACCAGGCATGTAAACAAACCAACACCAGTTGTAGAGTGGTGGAGAGGAGATAAACACAAGGCACACACACATGTGTGCACGTGCATATATATGTGTGTGTGTGTGTGAGAGTTTTACAGTTTCTATCTTCCAAATTCACTCACAACTCACAAGGCATTGGTCACCCTGGAGCCATAGTGGAGGTCACTCACCCAAAGTGCTGTGCAGTGGGACTGAACCCAAAACCGTGTACTTGTAAAGCAGGCTTCTTAATCACATGGCCATGTCTGTATCTTCCCATAGCCCATGCCTGTAAAAACAATTGCTTGAAACAAAAAAAAAGTCACACATGCCATTCAGTCTAACATGGGAAAACGATTGATGTAAAACAGAAACTGAATAAATCTAATGGGAACTTGACACGTGTGTGTGTGTGTGTGTTTGAGTGAGTGCCACAAAGGAGAGGACATGGTACTTGAAATTAGACTAGATTATTTCTAAGTTTCTTACATAAGTTTCATTTTTGAATGTAAAATTTTGAAAAAAAAAAAACCTATGTATATGAGTGCAAGCATAGCCATGTGGTTAAGAACTTTGTCTCACAACAATGTGATTCTGATTCTGTCCCACTGAGCGGCACCTTGGCAAGTGTCTTGGGTCAATTGATGCCTTGTAAGTGGAATTTGAAGCAGAAGTCTATCCTATCTTCATCATCATCATCATTTCAACATCCACTTTTTCATGCTTGCATGGATCAGACAGTTTGTTGAGACATATTTTATATGGCCCTTGCCCTTTCTGTCCCCAATTCTTACCTGTTTCCTCATGGCCAGACATGTATTTCACAGAACATTAGAAAGGAATGACACTGTATAACAGTGATATTCATTTACAACTACCCTACAATCTGAAGACAGGGGTGTGTGTGTGTGTATGTATGTATGTATGTATGTATAATTTAATATACACTGTATTTAGATATGAGCTACTATTAGTTTCATGCTCTGTAAACACAATGGATTGGTAGATTTATATATCGTCTTTTGTCTCGAAGCAATCATTCAGGCTCAGCTACACAACATGGCTGGTCTTTTTCATAGAAGACCAGCCATGTTGTGTAGTTGAACCTGGAGGAATATTTGGTGGCACAAGTTGTGATGTATAAATTTGCCAATTTGTTTCTGCTTGTGAAACTAATTGTAGCTTGTATTTAAATACTGTGACTATTAAATTATATTTATCTCTCACTAGATTGAATGCTTTTTTGTTGACCCTGCCAATACAAAGTGATGTGTGTGTGTGTGTATATATATATATATATATATATATATATATGTAGGTATGTGTGTGTTTTCATTCACAGGTTTAAATCTATGCTGAGCTGTATCTCC
>NC_068991.1:71885519-71886784 GCF_001194135.2 Octopus bimaculoides
GCTATTTGATAGATAGAGATTGATAAAATAAGGAACAAGGGTCAAAATATTACTTTAACATTTTTGAAGGTAGCGCCCCCACATGGCCTCCATACAAGGAAAGAAGCTAAGGAAATAAGTAAATGTTGAATGTGAATGTTTTAAAATGTTTACACAAATTATGTAAAATGGTTTGTCTCTGGTGGGAAATATGTCACCAAAGGGGAGAGAATTTCTTCTCAGACAAAATTTGAGATCCTGTATATTTAATTCTTAACTTAAATATCTTCTAATTCCGTTTTCTTTTTTTTTATATACAAAATAAAGTTTTTAAATTTTTCTTTTCTCTTGTGGTCTGTGTAGAATGAATTAAGACTAAAGTTTGACTGATCCTGATTTATGGGTTTCTGATTCATGACCCTAAACTTTGTGTCCTATAAATAAAGGCAGCCTTTCATTCTTGCCTAAATATGCCAAGCTGTAAGTGAAACTACAGTTAGCCAATCAAATTATACCACCATCACCATCACTGCCACCACCCATCACCACCTCCATCGCCACCATTATCACCACCACCGACATCCTTTAGATTCTGGTATCAACTGAATAATCCTAATAAGGTGCAAACTTAATTATTCTGATTAGATTAAATACAGCTTGTAGATAGGAGTTCCAGATGTCTTTTCACGTGTTCTATTAACAAAATGAAATGAAGTTTCTTACAGGTTTCCTCTTGGTTCTATTCTGCCTTGTCTCATATTGGATGCCTTGTCTAATATTGGAAAACTAGGGCAGGAAGTGTGTATAGACTACAATATAGTAAATCAACCCGATAGTATCACTGGTATTTCTTTTACGAACCAAATAAACATAAGACCAAGTCAAGCCATAGAGGGTTTAAATTCACAATCTAATGAGATTAATACAAAATTCACATACAATTTCTTTATGGTTGGTCACAAAGGTTTATAATTTTCAGAGCAGAGAAAATGGGAGAGCTTGATGGCCATGTCTCATCCAAAGCTCTTTTGTCAGGGCTTATTTTGTAAGCCTAGTACTTATTCTATTGGTTTCTTTTGCCAAGCTGCTAAATTACGGAGACGTAAACACATGAATATCCGTTGTCAAGCAGTGATGGGATGACAAAGACACACACTCAGATACATACATACATACATACATACATACATACATACATACATACATACATACATACATACATACATATGACGGGCTTCTTTCAGTTTCCATCTAACAAATCCACTCCTAAGACTTTGGTTGGCCTG